>NW_027368634.1:0-48423 GCF_046119375.1 Phyllobates terribilis | reverse complement strand
TCAATGAATATTGTAAATGCACAAACAGTAATATCTCCACATTGCACGGTGCAATTCTGAAATTTTTAGCTTTTTCCTGTTAATCCTAGCATGATAAGAAGATTCAAAGAGAGTGAGATGCCAGCTCCTTTCATTCAGTCAGTAGCTTCAAACATTTCTGGACGTTTTTCAATGGCAAAAATCAATGAATATTGTAAATGCACAAACAGTAATATCTCCACATTGCACGGTGCAATTCTGAAATTTTTAGCTTTTTCCTGCTAATCCTAGCATGATAAAGAAGATTCAAAGAGAGTGAGATGCCAGCTCCTTTCATTCAGTCAGTAGCTTCAAACATTTCTGGTATATGAAAAAACATGTTTTTCAATGGCAAAAATCAATGAATATTGTAAATGCACAAACAGTAATATCTCCACATTGCACGGTGCAATTCTGAAATTTTTAGCTTTTTCCTGCTAATCCTAGCATGATAAAGAAGATTCAAAGAGAGTGAGATGCCAGCTCCTTTCATTCAGTCAGTAGCTTCAAACATTTCTGGACGTTTTTCAATGGCAAAAATCAATGAATATTGTAATGCACAAACAGTAATATCTCCACATTGCACGGTGCAATTCTGAAATTTTTAGCTTTTTCCTGTTAATCCTAGCATGATAAAGAAGATTCAAAGAGAGTGAGATGCCAGCTCCTTTCATTCAGTCAGTAGCTTCAAACATTTCTGGACGTTTTTCAATGGCAAAAAATCAATGAATATTGTAAATGCACAAACAGTAATATCTCCACATTGCACGGTGCAATTCTGAAATTTTTAGCTTTTTCCTGTTAATCCTAGCATGATAAAGAAGATTCAAAGAGAGTGAGATGCCAGCTCCTTTCATTCAGTCAGTAGCTTCAAACATTTCTGGTATATGAAAAACATGTTTTTCAATGGCAAAAATCAATGAATATTGTAAATGCACAAACAGTAATATCTCCACATTGCACGGTGCAATTCTGAAATTTTTAGCTTTTTCCTGTTAATCCTAGCATGATAAAGAAGATTCAAAGAGAGTGAGATGCCAGCTCCTTTCATTCAGTCAGTAGCTTCAAACATTTCTGGTATATGAAAAACATGTTTTTCAATGGCAAAAATCAATGAATATTGTAAATGCACAAACAGTAATATCTCCACATTGCACGGTGCCAATTCTGAAATTTTTAGCTTTTTCCTGTTAATCCTAGCATGATAAAGAAGATTCAAAGAGAGTGAGATGCCAGCTCCTTTCATTCAGTCAGTAGCTTCAAACATTTCTGGATTAAAAACATGTTTTTCAATGGCAAAAATCAATGAATATTGTAAATGCACAAACAGTAATATCTCCACATTGCACGGTGCAATTCTGAAATTTTTAGCTTTTTCCTGTTAATCCTAGCATGATAAAGAAGATTCAAAGAGAGTGAGATGCCAGCTCCTTTCATTCAGTCAGTAGCTTCAAACATTTCTGGACGTTTTTTCAATGGCAAAAATCAATGAATATTGTAAATGCACAAACAGTAATATCTCCACATTGCACGGTGCAATTCTGAAATTTTTAGCTTTTTCCTGTTAATCCTAGCATGATAAAGAAGATTCAAAGAGAGTGAGATGCCAGCTCCTTTCATTCAGTCAGTAGCTTCAAACATTTCTGGTATATGAACATGTTTTTCAATGGCAAAAATCAATGAATATTGTAAATGCACAAACAGTAATATCTCCACATTGCACGGTGCAATTCTGAAATTTTTAGCTTTTTCCTGTTAATCCTAGCATGATAAAGAAGATTCAAAGAGAGTGAGATGCCAGCTCCTTTCATTCAGTCAGTAGCTTCAAACATTTCTGGTATATGAAAAACATGTTTTTCAATGGCAAAAATCAATGAATATTGTAAATGCACAAACAGTAATATCTCCACATTGCACGGTGCAATTCTGAAATTTTTAGCTTTTTCCTGTTAATCCTAGCATGATAAAGAAGATTCAAAGAGAGTGAGATGCCAGCTCCTTTCATTCAGTCAGTAGCTTCAAACATTTCTGGTATATGAAAAACATGTTTTTCAATGGCAAAAATCAATGAATATTGTAAATGCACAAACAGTAATATCTCCACATTGCACGGTGCAATTCTGAAATTTTTAGCTTTTTCCTGTTAATCCTAGCATGATAAAGAAGATTCAAAGAGAGTGAGATGCCAGCTCCTTTCATTCAGTCAGTAGCTTCAAACATTTCTGGACGTTTTTCAATGGCAAAAATCAATGAATATTGTAAATGCACAAACAGTAATATCTCCACATTGCACGGTGCAATTCTGAAATTTTTAGCTTTTTCCTGTTAATCCTAGCATGATAAAGAAGATTCAAAGAGAGTGAGATGCCAGCTCCTTTCATTCAGTCAGTAGCTTCAAACATTTCTGGTATATGAAAAACATGTTTTTCAATGGCAAAAATCAATGAATATTGTAAATGCACAAACAGTAATATCTCCACATTGCACGGTGCAATTCTGAAATTTTTAGCTTTTTCCTGTTAATCCTAGCATGATAAAGAAGATTCAAAGAGAGTGAGATGCCAGCTCCTTTCATTCAGTCAGTAGCTTCAAACATTTCTGGACGTTTTTCAATGGCAAAAATCAATGAATATTGTAAATGCACAAACAGTAATATCTCCACATTGCACGGTGCAATTCTGAAATTTTTTGCTTTTTCCTGTTAATCCTAGCATGATAAAGAAGATTCAAAGAGAGTGAGATGCCAGCTCCTTTCATTCAGTCAGTAGCTTCAAACATTTCTGGTATATGAAAAACATGTTTTTCAATGGCAAAAATCAATGAATATTGTAAATGCACAAACAGTAATATCTCCACATTGCACGGTGCAATTCTGAAATTTTTAGCTTTTTCCTGTTAATCCTAGCATGATAAAGAAGATTCAAAGAGAGTGAGATGCCAGCTCCTTTCATTCAGTCAGTAGCTTCAAACATTTCTGGTATATGAAAAACATGTTTTTCAATGGCAAAAATCAATGAATATTGTAAATGCACAAACAGTAATATCTCCACATTGCACGGTGCAATTCTGAAATTTTTAGCTTTTTCCTGTTAATCCTAGCATGATAAAGAAGATTCAAAGAGAGTGAGATGCCAGCTCCTTTCATTCAGTCAGTAGCTTCAAACATTTCTGGACGTTTTTCAATGGCAAAAATCAATGAATATTGTAAATGCACAAACAGTAATATCTCCACATTGCACGGTGCAATTCTGAAATTTTTAGCTTTTTCCTGTTAATCCTAGCATGATAAAGAAGATTCAAAGAGAGTGAGATGCCAGCTCCTTTCATTCAGTCAGTAGCTTCAAACCATTTCTGGAAACGTTTTTCAATGGCAAAAATCAATGAATATTGTAAATGCACAAACAGTAATATCTCCACATTGCACGGTGCAATTCTGAAATTTTTAGCTTTTTCCTGTTAATCCTAGCATGATAAAGAAGATTCAAAGAGAGTGAGATGCCAGCTCCTTTCATTCAGTCAGTAGCTTCAAACATTTCTGGTATATGAAAAACATGTTTTTCAATGGCAAAAATCAATGAATATTGTAAATGCACAAACAGTAATATCTCCACATTGCACGGTGCAATTCTGAAATTTTTAGCTTTTTCCTGTTAATCCTAGCATGATAAAGAAGATTCAAAGAGAGTGAGATGCCAGCTCCTTTCATTCAGTCAGTAGCTTCAAACATTTCTGGACGTTTTTCAATGGCAAAAATCAATGAATATTGTAAATGCACAAACAGTAATATCTCCACATTGCACGGTGCAATTCTGAAATTTTTAGCTTTTTCCTGTTAATCCTAGCATGATAAAGAAGATTCAAAGAGAGTGAGATGCCAGCTCCTTTCATTCAGTCAGTAGCTTCAAACATTTCTGGACGTTTTTCAATGGCAAAAATCAATGAATATTGTAAATGCACAAACAGTAATATCTCCACATTGCACGGTGCAATTCTGAAATTTTTAGCTTTTTCCTGTTAATCCTAGCATGATAAAGAAGATTCAAAGAGAGTGAGATGCCAGCTCCTTTCATTCAGTCAGTAGCTTCAAACATTTCTGGTATATGAAAAACATGTTTTTCAATGGCAAAAATCAATGAATATTGTAAATGCACAAACAGTAATATCTCCACATTGCACGGTGCAATTCTGAAATTTTTAGCTTTTTCCTGTTAATCCTAGCATGATAAAGAAGATTCAAAGAGAGTGAGATGCCAGCTCCTTTCATTCAGTCAGTAGCTTCAAACATTTCTGGACGTTTTTCAATGGCAAAAATCAATGAATATTGTAAATGCACAAACAGTAATATCTCCACATTGCACGGTGCAATTCTGAAATTTTTAGCTTTTTCCTGTTAATCCTAGCATGATAAAGAAGATTCAAAGAGAGTGAGATGCCAGCTCCTTTCATTCAGTCAGTAGCTTCAAACATTTCTGGACGTTTTTCAATGGCAAAAATCAATGAATATTGTAAATGCACAAACAGTAATATCTCCACATTGCACGGTGCAATTCTGAAATTTTTAGCTTTTTCCTGTTAATCCTAGCATGATAAAGAAGATTCAAAGAGAGTGAGATGCCAGCTCCTTTCATTCAGTCAGTAGCTTCAAACATTTCTGGACGTTTTTCAATGGCAAAAATCAATGAATATTGTAAATGCACAAACAGTAATATCTCCACATTGCACGGTGCAATTCTGAAATTTTTAGCTTTTTCCTGTTAATCCTAGCATGATAAAGAAGATTCAAAGAGAGTGAGATGCCAGCTCCTTTCATTCAGTCAGTAGCTTCAAACATTTCTGGTATATGAAAAACATGTTTTTCAATGGCAAAAATCAATGAATATTGTAAATGCACAAACAGTAATATCTCCACATTGCACGGTGCAATTCTGAAATTTTTAGCTTTTTCCTGTTAATCCTAGCATGATAAAGAAGATTCAAAGAGAGTGAGATGCCAGCTCCTTTCATTCAGTCAGTAGCTTCAAACATTTCTGGTATAGAAAACGTTTTTCAATGGCAAAAATCAATGAATATTGTAAATGCACAAACAGTAATATCTCCACATTGCACGGTGCAATTCTGAAATTTTTAGCTTTTTCCTGTTAATCCTAGCATGATAAAGAAGATTCAAAGAGAGTGAGATGCCAGCTCCTTTCATTCAGTCAGTAGCTTCAAACATTTCTGGACGTTTTTCAATGGCAAAAATCAATGAATATTGTAAATGCACAAACAGTAATATCTCCACATTGCACGGTGCAATTCTGAAATTTTTAGCTTTTTCCTGTTAATCCTAGCATGATAAAGAAGATTCAAAGAGAGTGAGATGCCAGCTCCTTTCATTCAGTCAGTAGCTTCAAACATTTCTGGTATATGAAAAACATGTTTTTCAATGGCAAAAATCAATGAATATTGTAAATGCACAAACAGTAATATCTCCACATTGCACGGTGCAATTCTGAAATTTTTAGCTTTTTCCTGTTAATCCTAGCATGATAAAGAAGATTCAAAGAGAGTGAGATGCCAGCTCCTTTCATTCAGTCAGTAGCTTCAAACATTTCTGGACGTTTTTCAATGGCAAAAATCAATGAATATTGTAAATGCACAAACAGTAATATCTCCACATTGCACGGTGCAATTCTGAAATTTTTAGCTTTTTCCTGTTAATCCTAGCATGATAAAGAAGATTCAAAGAGAGTGAGATGCCAGCTCCTTTCATTCAGTCAGTAGCTTCAAACATTTCTGGAACGTTTTTCAATGGCAAAAATCAATGAATATTGTAAATGCACAAACAGTAATATCTCCACATTGCACGGTGCAATTCTGAAATTTTTAGCTTTTTCCTGTTAATCCTAGCATGATAAAGAAGATTCAAAGAGAGTGAGATGCCAGCTCCTTTCATTCAGTCAGTAGCTTCAAACATTTCTGGAATGAAAACAGTTTTTCAATGGCAAAAATCAATGAATATTGTAAATGCACAAACAGTAATATCTCCACATTGCACGGTGCAATTCTGAAATTTTTAGCTTTTTCCTGTTAATCCTAGCATGATAAAGAAGATTCAAAGAGAGTGAGATGCCAGCTCCTTTCATTCAGTCAGTAGCTTCAAACATTTCTGGTATAGACGTTTTTCAATGGCAAAAATCAATGAATATTGTAAATGCACAAACAGTAATATCTCCACATTGCACGGTGCAATTCTGAAATTTTTAGCTTTTTCCTGTTAATCCTAGCATGATAAAGAAGATTCAAAGAGAGTGAGATGCCAGCTCCTTTCATTCAGTCAGTAGCTTCAAACATTTCTGGACGTTTTTCAATGGCAAAAATCAATGAATATTGTAAATGCACAAACAGTAATATCTCCACATTGCACGGTGCAATTCTGAAATTTTTAGCTTTTTCCTGTTAATCCTAGCATGATAAAGAAGATTCAAAGAGAGTGAGATGCCAGCTCCTTTCATTCAGTCAGTAGCTTCAAACATTTCTGGACGTTTTTCAATGGCAAAAATCAATGAATATTGTAAATGCACAAACAGTAATATCTCCACATTGCACGGTGCAATTCTGAAATTTTTAGCTTTTTCCTGTTAATCCTAGCATGATAAAGAAGATTCAAAGAGAGTGAGATGCCAGCTCCTTTCATTCAGTCAGTAGCTTCAAACATTTCTGGACGTTTTTCAATGGCAAAAATCAATGAATATTGTAAATGCACAAACAGTAATATCTCCACATTGCACGGTGCAATTCTGAAATTTTTAGCTTTTTCCTGTTAATCCTAGCATGATAAAGAAGATTCAAAGAGAGTGAGATGCCAGCTCCTTTCATTCAGTCAGTAGCTTCAAACATTTCTGGACATGTTTTTCAATGGCAAAAATCAATGAATATTGTAAATGCACAAACAGTAATATCTCCACATTGCACGGTGCAATTCTGAAATTTTTAGCTTTTTCCTGTTAATCCTAGCATGATAAAGAAGATTCAAAGAGAGTGAGATGCCAGCTCCTTTCATTCAGTCAGTAGCTTCAAACATTTCTGGTATATGAAACATGTTTTTCAATGGCAAAAATCAATGAATATTGTAAATGCACAAACAGTAATATCTCCACATTGCACGGTGCAATTCTGAAATTTTTAGCTTTTTCCTGTTAATCCTAGCATGATAAAGAAGATTCAAAGAGAGTGAGATGCCAGCTCCTTTCATTCAGTCAGTAGCTTCAAACATTTCTGGTATATGAAAACATGTTTTTCAATGGCAAAAATCAATGAATATTGTAAATGCACAAACAGTAATATCTCCACATTGCACGGTGCAATTCTGAAATTTTTAGCTTTTTCCTGTTAATCCTAGCATGATAAAGAAGATTCAAAGAGAGTGAGATGCCAGCTCCTTTCATTCAGTCAGTAGCTTCAAACATTTCTGGACGTTTTTCAATGGCAAAAATCAATGAATATTGTAAATGCACAAACAGTAATATCTCCACATTGCACGGTGCAATTCTGAAATTTTTAGCTTTTTCCTGTTAATCCTAGCATGATAAAGAAGATTCAAAGAGAGTGAGATGCCAGCTCCTTTCATTCAGTCAGTAGCTTCAAACATTTCTGGTATATGAAAAACATGTTTTTCAATGGCAAAAATCAATGAATATTGTAAATGCACAAACAGTAATATCTCCACATTGCACGGTGCAATTCTGAAATTTTTAGCTTTTTCCTGTTAATCCTAGCATGATAAAGAAGATTCAAAGAGAGTGAGATGCCAGCTCCTTTCATTCAGTCAGTAGCTTCAAACATTTCTGGTATATGAAAAACATGTTTTTCAATGGCAAAAATCAATGAATATTGTAAATGCACAAACAGTAATATCTCCACATTGCACGGTGCAATTCTGAAATTTTTAGCTTTTTCCTGTTAATCCTAGCATGATAAAGAAGATTCAAAGAGAGTGAGATGCCAGCTCCTTTCATTCAGTCAGTAGCTTCAAACATTTCTGGACAGTTTTTCAATGGCAAAAATCAATGAATATTGTAAATGCACAAACAGTAATATCTCCACATTGCACGGTGCAATTCTGAAATTTTTAGCTTTTTCCTGTTAATCCTAGCATGATAAAGAAGATTCAAAGAGAGTGAGATGCCAGCTCCTTTCATTCAGTCAGTAGCTTCAAACATTTCTGGACGTTTTTCAATGGCAAAAATCAATGAATATTGTAAATGCACAAACAGTAATATCTCCACATTGCACGGTGCAATTCTGAAATTTTTAGCTTTTTCCTGTTAATCCTAGCATGATAAAGAAGATTCAAAGAGAGTGAGATGCCAGCTCCTTTCATTCAGTCAGTAGCTTCAAACATTTCTGGTATATGAAAAACATGTTTTTCAATGGCAAAAATCAATGAATATTGTAAATGCACAAACAGTAATATCTCCACATTGCACGGTGCAATTCTGAAATTTTTAGCTTTTTCCTGTTAATCCTAGCATGATAAAGAAGATTCAAAGAGAGTGAGATGCCAGCTCCTTTCATTCAGTCAGTAGCTTCAAACATTTCTGGTATATGAAACATGTTTTTCAATGGCAAAAATCAATGAATATTGTAAATGCACAAACAGTAATATCTCCACATTGCACGGTGCAATTCTGAAATTTTTAGCTTTTTCCTGTTAATCCTAGCATGATAAAGAAGATTCAAAGAGAGTGAGATGCCAGCTCCTTTCATTCAGTCAGTAGCTTCAAACATTTCTGGACAGTTTTTCAATGGCAAAAATCAATGAATATTGTAAATGCACAAACAGTAATATCTCCACATTGCACGGTGCAATTCTGAAATTTTTAGCTTTTTCCTGTTAATCCTAGCATGATAAAGAAGATTCAAAGAGAGTGAGATGCCAGCTCCTTTCATTCAGTCAGTAGCTTCAAACATTTCTGGTATATGAAAACATGTTTTTCAATGGCAAAAATCAATGAATATTGTAAATGCACAAACAGTAATATCTCCACATTGCACGGTGCAATTCTGAAATTTTTAGCTTTTTCCTGTTAATCCTAGCATGATAAAGAAGATTCAAAGAGAGTGAGATGCCAGCTCCTTTCATTCAGTCAGTAGCTTCAAACATTTCTGGACGTTTTTCAATGGCAAAAATCAATGAATATTGTAAATGCACAAACAGTAATATCTCCACATTGCACGGTGCAATTCTGAAATTTTTAGCTTTTTCCTGTTAATCCTAGCATGATAAAGAAGATTCAAAGAGAGTGAGATGCCAGCTCCTTTCATTCAGTCAGTAGCTTCAAACATTTCTGGAAAACATGTTTTTCAATGGCAAAAATCAATGAATATTGTAAATGCACAAACAGTAATATCTCCACATTGCACGGTGCAATTCTGAAATTTTTAGCTTTTTCCTGTTAATCCTAGCATGATAAAGAAGATTCAAAGAGAGTGAGATGCCAGCTCCTTTCATTCAGTCAGTAGCTTCAAACATTTCTGGACGTTTTTCAATGGCAAAAATCAATGAATATTGTAAATGCACAAACAGTAATATCTCCACATTGCACGGTGCAATTCTGAAATTTTTAGCTTTTTCCTGTTAATCCTAGCATGATAAAGAAGATTCAAAGAGAGTGAGATGCCAGCTCCTTTCATTCAGTCAGTAGCTTCAAACATTTCTGGTATATGAAAAACATGTTTTTCAATGGCAAAAATCAATGAATATTGTAAATGCACAAACAGTAATATCTCCACATTGCACGGTGCAATTCTGAAATTTTTAGCTTTTTCCTGTTAATCCTAGCATGATAAAGAAGATTCAAAGAGAGTGAGATGCCAGCTCCTTTCATTCAGTCAGTAGCTTCAAACATTTCTGGACGTTTTTCAATGGCAAAAATCAATGAATATTGTAAATGCACAAACAGTAATATCTCCACATTGCACGGTGCAATTCTGAAATTTTTAGCTTTTTCCTGTTAATCCTAGCATGATAAAGAAGATTCAAAGAGAGTGAGATGCCAGCTCCTTTCATTCAGTCAGTAGCTTCAAACATTTCTGGTATATGAAAACATGTTTTTCAATGGCAAAAATCAATGAATATTGTAAATGCACAAACAGTAATATCTCCACATTGCACGGTGCAATTCTGAAATTTTTAGCTTTTTCCTGTTAATCCTAGCATGATAAAGAAGATTCAAAGAGAGTGAGATGCCAGCTCCTTTCATTCAGTCAGTAGCTTCAAACATTTCTGGACGTTTTTCAATGGCAAAAATCAATGAATATTGTAAATGCACAAACAGTAATATCTCCACATTGCACGGTGCAATTCTGAAATTTTTAGCTTTTTCCTGTTAATCCTAGCATGATAAAGAAGATTCAAAGAGAGTGAGATGCCAGCTCCTTTCATTCAGTCAGTAGCTTCAAACATTTCTGGTATATGACAGTTTTTCAATGGCAAAAATCAATGAATATTGTAAATGCACAAACAGTAATATCTCCACATTGCACGGTGCAATTCTGAAATTTTTAGCTTTTTCCTGTTAATCCTAGCATGATAAAGAAGATTCAAAGAGAGTGAGATGCCAGCTCCTTTCATTCAGTCAGTAGCTTCAAACATTTCTGGTATATGAAAACATGTTTTTCAATGGCAAAAATCAATGAATATTGTAAATGCACAAACAGTAATATCTCCACATTGCACGGTGCAATTCTGAAATTTTTAGCTTTTTCCTGTTAATCCTAGCATGATAAAGAAGATTCAAAGAGAGTGAGATGCCAGCTCCTTTCATTCAGTCAGTAGCTTCAAACATTTCTGGTATATGAACGTTTTTCAATGGCAAAAATCAATGAATATTGTAAATGCACAAACAGTAATATCTCCACATTGCACGGTGCAATTCTGAAATTTTTAGCTTTTTCCTGTTAATCCTAGCATGATAAAGAAGATTCAAAGAGAGTGAGATGCCAGCTCCTTTCATTCAGTCAGTAGCTTCAAACATTTCTGGACGTTTTTCAATGGCAAAAATCAATGAATATTGTAAATGCACAAACAGTAATATCTCCACATTGCACGGTGCAATTCTGAAATTTTTAGCTTTTTCCTGTTAATCCTAGCATGATAAAGAAGATTCAAAGAGAGTGAGATGCCAGCTCCTTTCATTCAGTCAGTAGCTTCAAACATTTCTGGTATATGAAAAACATGTTTTTCAATGGCAAAAATCAATGAATATTGTAAATGCACAAACAGTAATATCTCCACATTGCACGGTGCAATTCTGAAATTTTTAGCTTTTTCCTGTTAATCCTAGCATGATAAAGAAGATTCAAAGAGAGTGAGATGCCAGCTCCTTTCATTCAGTCAGTAGCTTCAAACATTTCTGGAATGAACAGTTTTTCAATGGCAAAAATCAATGAATATTGTAAATGCACAAACAGTAATATCTCCACATTGCACGGTGCAATTCTGAAATTTTTAGCTTTTTCCTGTTAATCCTAGCATGATAAAGAAGATTCAAAGAGAGTGAGATGCCAGCTCCTTTCATTCAGTCAGTAGCTTCAAACATTTCTGGATATGAAACAGTTTTTCAATGGCAAAAATCAATGAATATTGTAAATGCACAAACAGTAATATCTCCACATTGCACGGTGCAATTCTGAAATTTTTAGCTTTTTCCTGTTAATCCTAGCATGATAAAGAAGATTCAAAGAGAGTGAGATGCCAGCTCCTTTCATTCAGTCAGTAGCTTCAAACATTTCTGGACGTTTTTCAATGGCAAAAATCAATGAATATTGTAAATGCACAAACAGTAATATCTCCACATTGCACGGTGCAATTCTGAAATTTTTAGCTTTTTCCTGTTAATCCTAGCATGATAAAGAAGATTCAAAGAGAGTGAGATGCCAGCTCCTTTCATTCAGTCAGTAGCTTCAAACATTTCTGGAAAACTGTTTTTCAATGGCAAAAATCAATGAATATTGTAAATGCACAAACAGTAATATCTCCACATTGCACGGTGCAATTCTGAAATTTTTAGCTTTTTCCTGTTAATCCTAGCATGATAAAGAAGATTCAAAGAGAGTGAGATGCCAGCTCCTTTCATTCAGTCAGTAGCTTCAAACATTTCTGGACGTTTTTCAATGGCAAAAATCAATGAATATTGTAAATGCACAAACAGTAATATCTCCACATTGCACGGTGCAATTCTGAAATTTTTAGCTTTTTCCTGTTAATCCTAGCATGATAAAGAAGATTCAAAGAGAGTGAGATGCCAGCTCCTTTCATTCAGTCAGTAGCTTCAAACATTTCTGGTATATGAAAAACATGTTTTTCAATGGCAAAAATCAATGAATATTGTAAATGCACAAACAGTAATATCTCCACATTGCACGGTGCAATTCTGAAATTTTTAGCTTTTTCCTGTTAATCCTAGCATGATAAAGAAGATTCAAAGAGAGTGAGATGCCAGCTCCTTTCATTCAGTCAGTAGCTTCAAACATTTCTGGTATATGAAACATGTTTTTCAATGGCAAAAATCAATGAATATTGTAAATGCACAAACAGTAATATCTCCACATTGCACGGTGCAATTCTGAAATTTTTAGCTTTTTCCTGTTAATCCTAGCATGATAAAGAAGATTCAAAGAGAGTGAGATGCCAGCTCCTTTCATTCAGTCAGTAGCTTCAAACATTTCTGGTATATGAAAAACATGTTTTTCAATGGCAAAAATCAATGAATATTGTAAATGCACAAACAGTAATATCTCCACATTGCACGGTGCAATTCTGAAATTTTTAGCTTTTTCCTGTTAATCCTAGCATGATAAAGAAGATTCAAAGAGAGTGAGATGCCAGCTCCTTTCATTCAGTCAGTAGCTTCAAACATTTCTGGATAGAACGTTTTTCAATGGCAAAAATCAATGAATATTGTAAATGCACAAACAGTAATATCTCCACATTGCACGGTGCAATTCTGAAATTTTTAGCTTTTTCCTGTTAATCCTAGCATGATAAAGAAGATTCAAAGAGAGTGAGATGCCAGCTCCTTTCATTCAGTCAGTAGCTTCAAACATTTCTGGTATATGAAAAACATGTTTTTCAATGGCAAAAATCAATGAATATTGTAAATGCACAAACAGTAATATCTCCACATTGCACGGTGCAATTCTGAAATTTTTAGCTTTTTCCTGTTAATCCTAGCATGATAAAGAAGATTCAAAGAGAGTGAGATGCCAGCTCCTTTCATTCAGTCAGTAGCTTCAAACATTTCTGGTATAGACAGTTTTTCAATGGCAAAAATCAATGAATATTGTAAATGCACAAACAGTAATATCTCCACATTGCACGGTGCAATTCTGAAATTTTTAGCTTTTTCCTGTTAATCCTAGCATGATAAAGAAGATTCAAAGAGAGTGAGATGCCAGCTCCTTTCATTCAGTCAGTAGCTTCAAACATTTCTGTATGAACAGTTTTTCAATGGCAAAAATCAATGAATATTGTAAATGCACAAACAGTAATATCTCCACATTGCACGGTGCAATTCTGAAATTTTTAGCTTTTTCCTGTTAATCCTAGCATGATAAAGAAGATTCAAAGAGAGTGAGATGCCAGCTCCTTTCATTCAGTCAGTAGCTTCAAACATTTCTGGTATATGAAACATGTTTTTCAATGGCAAAAATCAATGAATATTGTAAATGCACAAACAGTAATATCTCCACATTGCACGGTGCAATTCTGAAATTTTTAGCTTTTTCCTGTTAATCCTAGCATGATAAAGAAGATTCAAAGAGAGTGAGATGCCAGCTCCTTTCATTCAGTCAGTAGCTTCAAACATTTCTGGTATAGAAAAAATGTTTTTCAATGGCAAAAATCAATGAATATTGTAAATGCACAAACAGTAATATCTCCACATTGCACGGTGCAATTCTGAAATTTTTAGCTTTTTCCTGTTAATCCTAGCATGATAAAGAAGATTCAAAGAGAGTGAGATGCCAGCTCCTTTCATTCAGTCAGTAGCTTCAAACATTTCTGGTATATGAAAAACATGTTTTTCAATGGCAAAAATCAATGAATATTGTAAATGCACAAACAGTAATATCTCCACATTGCACGGTGCAATTCTGAAATTTTTAGCTTTTTCCTGTTAATCCTAGCATGATAAAGAAGATTCAAAGAGAGTGAGATGCCAGCTCCTTTCATTCAGTCAGTAGCTTCAAACATTTCTGGACTGTTTTTCAATGGCAAAAATCAATGAATATTGTAAATGCACAAACAGTAATATCTCCACATTGCACGGTGCAATTCTGAAATTTTTAGCTTTTTCCTGTTAATCCTAGCATGATAAAGAAGATTCAAAGAGAGTGAGATGCCAGCTCCTTTCATTCAGTCAGTAGCTTCAAACATTTCTGGACGTTTTTCAATGGCAAAAATCAATGAATATTGTAAATGCACAAACAGTAATATCTCCACATTGCACGGTGCAATTCTGAAATTTTTAGCTTTTTCCTGTTAATCCTAGCATGATAAAGAAGATTCAAAGAGAGTGAGATGCCAGCTCCTTTCATTCAGTCAGTAGCTTCAAACATTTCTGGTATATGAAAAACATGTTTTTCAATGGCAAAAATCAATGAATATTGTAAATGCACAAACAGTAATATCTCCACATTGCACGGTGCAATTCTGAAATTTTTAGCTTTTTCCTGTTAATCCTAGCATGATAAAGAAGATTCAAAGAGAGTGAGATGCCAGCTCCTTTCATTCAGTCAGTAGCTTCAAACATTTCTGGACGTTTTTCAATGGCAAAAATCAATGAATATTGTAAATGCACAAACAGTAATATCTCCACATTGCACGGTGCAATTCTGAAATTTTTAGCTTTTTCCTGTTAATCCTAGCATGATAAAGAAGATTCAAAGAGAGTGAGATGCCAGCTCCTTTCATTCAGTCAGTAGCTTCAAACATTTCTGGTATATGAAAAACATGTTTTTCAATGGCAAAAATCAATGAATATTGTAAATGCACAAACAGTAATATCTCCACATTGCACGGTGCAATTCTGAAATTTTTAGCTTTTTCCTGTTAATCCTAGCATGATAAAGAAGATTCAAAGAGAGTGAGATGCCAGCTCCTTTCATTCAGTCAGTAGCTTCAAACATTTCTGGTACGTTTTTCAATGGCAAAAATCAATGAATATTGTAAATGCACAAACAGTAATATCTCCACATTGCACGGTGCAATTCTGAAATTTTTAGCTTTTTCCTGTTAATCCTAGCATGATAAAGAAGATTCAAAGAGAGTGAGATGCCAGCTCCTTTCATTCAGTCAGTAGCTTCAAACATTTCTGGATATGAAAAACATGTTTTTCAATGGCAAAAATCAATGAATATTGTAAATGCACAAACAGTAATATCTCCACATTGCACGGTGCAATTCTGAAATTTTTAGCTTTTTCCTGTTAATCCTAGCATGATAAAGAAGATTCAAAGAGAGTGAGATGCCAGCTCCTTTCATTCAGTCAGTAGCTTCAAACATTTCTGGTATGAAAAACATGTTTTTCAATGGCAAAAATCAATGAATATTGTAAATGCACAAACAGTAATATCTCCACATTGCACGGTGCAATTCTGAAATTTTTAGCTTTTTCCTGTTAATCCTAGCATGATAAAGAAGATTCAAAGAGAGTGAGATGCCAGCTCCTTTCATTCAGTCAGTAGCTTCAAACATTTCTGGACGTTTTTCAATGGCAAAAATCAATGAATATTGTAAATGCACAAACAGTAATATCTCCACATTGCACGGTGCAATTCTGAAATTTTTAGCTTTTTCCTGTTAATCCTAGCATGATAAAGAAGATTCAAAGAGAGTGAGATGCCAGCTCCTTTCATTCAGTCAGTAGCTTCAAACATTTCTGGACAGTTTTTCAATGGCAAAAATCAATGAATATTGTAAATGCACAAACAGTAATATCTCCACATTGCACGGTGCAATTCTGAAATTTTTAGCTTTTTCCTGTTAATCCTAGCATGATAAAGAAGATTCAAAGAGAGTGAGATGCCAGCTCCTTTCATTCAGTCAGTAGCTTCAAACATTTCTGGTATATGAAACATGTTTTTCAATGGCAAAAATCAATGAATATTGTAAATGCACAAACAGTAATATCTCCACATTGCACGGTGCAATTCTGAAATTTTTAGCTTTTTCCTGTTAATCCTAGCATGATAAAGAAGATTCAAAGAGAGTGAGATGCCAGCTCCTTTCATTCAGTCAGTAGCTTCAAACATTTCTGGAATGAACGTTTTTCAATGGCAAAAATCAATGAATATTGTAAATGCACAAACAGTAATATCTCCACATTGCACGGTGCAATTCTGAAATTTTTAGCTTTTTCCTGTTAATCCTAGCATGATAAAGAAGATTCAAAGAGAGTGAGATGCCAGCTCCTTTCATTCAGTCAGTAGCTTCAAACATTTCTGGTATATGAAAAACATGTTTTTCAATGGCAAAAATCAATGAATATTGTAAATGCACAAACAGTAATATCTCCACATTGCACGGTGCAATTCTGAAATTTTTAGCTTTTTCCTGTTAATCCTAGCATGATAAAGAAGATTCAAAGAGAGTGAGATGCCAGCTCCTTTCATTCAGTCAGTAGCTTCAAACATTTCTGGACGTTTTTCAATGGCAAAAATCAATGAATATTGTAAATGCACAAACAGTAATATCTCCACATTGCACGGTGCAATTCTGAAATTTTTAGCTTTTTCCTGTTAATCCTAGCATGATAAAGAAGATTCAAAGAGAGTGAGATGCCAGCTCCTTTCATTCAGTCAGTAGCTTCAAACATTTCTGGACTGTTTTTCAATGGCAAAAATCAATGAATATTGTAAATGCACAAACAGTAATATCTCCACATTGCACGGTGCAATTCTGAAATTTTTAGCTTTTTCCTGTTAATCCTAGCATGATAAAGAAGATTCAAAGAGAGTGAGATGCCAGCTCCTTTCATTCAGTCAGTAGCTTCAAACATTTCTGGACGTTTTTCAATGGCAAAAATCAATGAATATTGTAAATGCACAAACAGTAATATCTCCACATTGCACGGTGCAATTCTGAAATTTTTAGCTTTTTCCTGTTAATCCTAGCATGATAAAGAAGATTCAAAGAGAGTGAGATGCCAGCTCCTTTCATTCAGTCAGTAGCTTCAAACATTTCTGGTATATGAAAAACATGTTTTTCAATGGCAAAAATCAATGAATATTGTAAATGCACAAACAGTAATATCTCCACATTGCACGGTGCAATTCTGAAATTTTTAGCTTTTTCCTGTTAATCCTAGCATGATAAAGAAGATTCAAAGAGAGTGAGATGCCAGCTCCTTTCATTCAGTCAGTAGCTTCAAACATTTCTGGACAACATTTCTGGACGTTTTTCAATGGCAAAAATCAATGAATATTGTAAATGCACAAACAGTAATATCTCCACATTGCACGGTGCAATTCTGAAATTTTTAGCTTTTTCCTGTTAATCCTAGCATGATAAAGAAGATTCAAAGAGAGTGAGATGCCAGCTCCTTTCATTCAGTCAGTAGCTTCAAACATTTCTGGACGTTTTTCAATGGCAAAAATCAATGAATATTGTAAATGCACAAACAGTAATATCTCCACATTGCACGGTGCAATTCTGAAATTTTTAGCTTTTTCCTGTTAATCCTAGCATGATAAAGAAGATTCAAAGAGAGTGAGATGCCAGCTCCTTTCATTCAGTCAGTAGCTTCAAACATTTCTGGTATATGAAAAACATGTTTTTCAATGGCAAAAATCAATGAATATTGTAAATGCACAAACAGTAATATCTCCACATTGCACGGTGCAATTCTGAAATTTTTAGCTTTTTCCTGTTAATCCTAGCATGATAAAGAAGATTCAAAGAGAGTGAGATGCCAGCTCCTTTCATTCAGTCAGTAGCTTCAAACATTTCTGGACGTTTTTCAATGGCAAAAATCAATGAATATTGTAAATGCACAAACAGTAATATCTCCACATTGCACGGTGCAATTCTGAAATTTTTAGCTTTTTCCTGTTAATCCTAGCATGATAAAGAAGATTCAAAGAGAGTGAGATGCCAGCTCCTTTCATTCAGTCAGTAGCTTCAAACATTTCTGGAATATGAAAAACGTGTTTTTCAATGGCAAAAATCAATGAATATTGTAAATGCACAAACAGTAATATCTCCACATTGCACGGTGCAATTCTGAAATTTTTAGCTTTTTCCTGTTAATCCTAGCATGATAAAGAAGATTCAAAGAGAGTGAGATGCCAGCTCCTTTCATTCAGTCAGTAGCTTCAAACATTTCTGGTATATGAAAAACATGTTTTTCAATGGCAAAAATCAATGAATATTGTAAATGCACAAACAGTAATATCTCCACATTGCACGGTGCAATTCTGAAATTTTTAGCTTTTTCCTGTTAATCCTAGCATGATAAAGAAGATTCAAAGAGAGTGAGATGCCAGCTCCTTTCATTCAGTCAGTAGCTTCAAACATTTCTGGACGTTTTTCAATGGCAAAAATCAATGAATATTGTAAATGCACAAACAGTAATATCTCCACATTGCACGGTGCAATTCTGAAATTTTTAGCTTTTTCCTGTTAATCCTAGCATGATAAAGAAGATTCAAAGAGAGTGAGATGCCAGCTCCTTTCATTCAGTCAGTAGCTTCAAACATTTCTGGTTATTGAAAAACATGTTTTTCAATGGCAAAAATCAATGAATATTGTAAATGCACAAACAGTAATATCTCCACATTGCACGGTGCAATTCTGAAATTTTAGCTTTTTCCTGTTAATCCTAGCATGATAAAGAAGATTCAAAGAGAGTGAGATGCCAGCTCCTTTCATTCAGTCAGTAGCTTCAAACATTTCTGGTATATGAAAAACATGTTTTTCAATGGCAAAAATCAATGAATATTGTAAATGCACAAACAGTAATATCTCCACATTGCACGGTGCAATTCTGAAATTTTTAGCTTTTTCCTGTTAATCCTAGCATGATAAAGAAGATTCAAAGAGAGTGAGATGCCAGCTCCTTTCATTCAGTCAGTAGCTTCAAACATTTCTGGACGTTTTTCAATGGCAAAAATCAATGAATATTGTAAATGCACAAACAGTAATATCTCCACATTGCACGGTGCAATTCTGAAATTTTTAGCTTTTTCCTGTTAATCCTAGCATGATAAAGAAGATTCAAAGAGAGTGAGATGCCAGCTCCTTTCATTCAGTCAGTAGCTTCAAACATTTCTGGTATATGAAAAACATGTTTTTCAATGGCAAAAATCAATGAATATTGTAAATGCACAAACAGTAATATCTCCACATTGCACGGTGCAATTCTGAAATTTTTAGCTTTTTCCTGCTAATCCTAGCATGATAAAGAAGATTCAAAGAGAGTGAGATGCCAGCTCCTTTCATTCAGTCAGTAGCTTCAAACATTTCTGGTATATGAAAAACATGTTTTTCAATGGCAAAAATCAATGAATATTGTAAATGCACAAACAGTAATATCTCCACATTGCACGGTGCAATTCTGAAATTTTTAGCTTTTTCCTGTTAATCCTAGCATGATAAAGAAGATTCAAAGAGAGTGAGATGCCAGCTCCTTTCATTCAGTCAGTAGCTTCAAACATTTCTGGACGTTTTTCAATGGCAAAAATCAATGAATATTGTAAATGCACAAACAGTAATATCTCCACATTGCACGGTGCAATTCTGAAATTTTTAGCTTTTTCCTGTTAATCCTAGCATGATAAAGAAGATTCAAAGAGAGTGAGATGCCAGCTCCTTTCATTCAGTCAGTAGCTTCAAACATTTCTGGACGTTTTTCAATGGCAAAAATCAATGAATATTGTAAATGCACAAACAGTAATATCTCCACATTGCACGGTGCAATTCTGAAATTTTTAGCTTTTTCCTGTTAATCCTAGCATGATAAAGAAGATTCAAAGAGAGTGAGATGCCAGCTCCTTTCATTCAGTCAGTAGCTTCAAACATTTCTGGACGTTTTTCAATGGCAAAAATCAATGAATATTGTAAATGCACAAACAGTAATATCTCCACATTGCACGGTGCAATTCTGAAATTTTTAGCTTTTTCCTGTTAATCCTAGCATGATAAAGAAGATTCAAAGAGAGTGAGATGCCAGCTCCTTTCATTCAGTCAGTAGCTTCAAACATTTCTGGACGTTTTTCAATGGCAAAAATCAATGAATATTGTAAATGCACAAACAGTAATATCTCCACATTGCACGGTGCAATTCTGAAATTTTTAGCTTTTTCCTGTTAATCCTAGCATGATAAAGAAGATTCAAAGAGAGTGAGATGCCAGCTCCTTTCATTCAGTCAGTAGCTTCAAACATTTCTGGTATATGAAAAACATGTTTTTCAATGGCAAAAATCAATGAATATTGTAAATGCACAAACAGTAATATCTCCACATTGCACGGTGCAATTCTGAAATTTTTAGCTTTTTCCTGCTAATCCTAGCATGATAAAGAAGATTCAAAGAGAGTGAGATGCCAGCTCCTTTCATTCAGTCAGTAGCTTCAAACATTTCTGGTATATGAAAAACATGTTTTTCAATGGCAAAAATCAATGAATATTGTAAATGCACAAACAGTAATATCTCCACATTGCACGGTGCAATTCTGAAATTTTTAGCTTTTTCCTGTTAATCCTAGCATGATAAAGAAGATTCAAAGAGAGTGAGATGCCAGCTCCTTTCATTCAGTCAGTAGCTTCAAACATTTCTGGACGTTTTTCAATGGCAAAAATCAATGAATATTGTAAATGCACAAACAGTAATATCTCCACATTGCATGGTGCAATTCTGAAATTTTTTGCTTTTTCCTGTTAATCCTAGCATGATAAAGAAGATTCAAAGAGAGTGAGATGCCAGCTCCTTTCATTCAGTCAGTAGCTTCAAACATTTCTGGTATATGAAAAACATGTTTTTCAATGGCAAAAATCAATGAATATTGTAAATGCACAAACAGTAATATCTCCACATTGCACGGTGCAATTCTGAAATTTTTAGCTTTTTCCTGTTAATCCTAGCATGATAAAGAAGATTCAAAGAGAGTGAGATGCCAGCTCCTTTCATTCAGTCAGTAGCTTCAAACATTTCTGGACGTTTTTCAATGGCAAAAATCAATGAATATTGTAAATGCACAAACAGTAATATCTCCACATTGCACGGTGCAATTCTGAAATTTTTAGCTTTTTCCTGTTAATCCTAGCATGATAAAGAAGATTCAAAGAGAGTGAGATGCCAGCTCCTTTCATTCAGTCAGTAGCTTCAAACATTTCTGGTATATGAAAAACATGTTTTTCAATGG
Source organism: Phyllobates terribilis (assembly GCF_046119375.1). Taxonomy (NCBI): domain Eukaryota; kingdom Metazoa; phylum Chordata; class Amphibia; order Anura; family Dendrobatidae; genus Phyllobates; species Phyllobates terribilis. Next base: position 27,001 of record NW_027368634.1, on the reverse strand, counting down.
CAAAAATCAATGAATATTGTAAATGCACAAACAGTAATATCTCCACATTGCACGGTGCAATTCTGAAATTTTTAGCTTTTTCCTGTTAATCCTAGCATGATAAAGAAGATTCAAAGAGAGTGAGATGCCAGCTCCTTTCATTCAGTCAGTAGCTTCAAACATTTCTGGACGTTTTTCAATGGCAAAAATCAATGAATATTGTAAATGCACAAACAGTAATATCTCCACATTGCACGGTGCAATTCTGAAATTTTTAGCTTTTTCCTGTTAATCCTAGCATGATAAAGAAGATTCAAAGAGAGTGAGATGCCAGCTCCTTTCATTCAGTCAGTAGCTTCAAACATTTCTGGTATATGAAAAACATGTTTTTCAATGGCAAAAATCAATGAATATTGTAAATGCACAAACAGTAATATCTCCACATTGCACGGTGCAATTCTGAAATTTTTAGCTTTTTCCTGTTAATCCTAGCATGATAAAGAAGATTCAAAGAGAGTGAGATGCCAGCTCCTTTCATTCAGTCAGTAGCTTCAAACATTTCTGGACGTTTTTCAATGGCAAAAATCAATGAATATTGTAAATGCACAAACAGTAATATCTCCACATTGCACGGTGCAATTCTGAAATTTTTAGCTTTTTCCTGTTAATCCTAGCATGATAAAGAAGATTCAAAGAGAGTGAGATGCCAGCTCCTTTCAGAGAGGATGTTGAGAAGGCCGAACTTTTTAATTCCTATTTTGCATCTGTTTTCTCTCAGAAAGAAAATGTAACATCAACTGATCTTCACTGTCCTTTTAGAGGAATAGAGGAATCCAAGTTATCTGTAAACAGAAAGATTGTGAGGGAATATTTAGCTAACATAAATGAGTTCAAGTCTCCAGGTCCAGATGAATTACACCCCAGAGTACTGAAGGAGATCATAGAAGAAATTTTAGAACCACTCTCCATAATCTTTGAAAATTCTTGGAGAACAGGAGAAGTCCCAGAAGACTGGAGAAGAGCAAATGTTATTCCTATCTTCAAAAAGGGGAAGAAGGTGGACCCAGGGAACTACAGGCCGGTGAGTCTGACTTCTATACCAGGAAAGATCTTTGAACAAATTATTAAACAACATGTATGTAAGTACATGGATAAGAATGAAGTGATTAACCAGAGTCAGCATGGGTTTGTAACTAACAAGTCATGTCAGACTAACTTAATTTCCTTCTATGACAGAATCACTGACTGGGTGGATCAGGGAAATGCTGTAGATATAGTATATCTTGACTTCAGCAAAGCATTTGACAAAGTATCTCACACCATCCTTATTGAAAAAATGACCAAGTATGCAATGGACCAGGCAACTGTTAGGTGGATTCATAACTGGCTTAGTGATCGGACTCAAAGGGTGGTTGTAAATGGCTTCACATCCAGCTGGATGAATGTCTCAAGTGGGGTACCACAGGGCTCCGTCCTGGGACCTGTATTGTTCAACATCTTTATCAATGATTTAGATGAAGGAATTGAGGGTAAACTGATTAAATTTGCTGATGACACAAAGCTAGGAGGGATAGCTAATACTAGAGAAGAGAGAGAGAGGATTCAAAAAGACCTAAATAAACTGGAGCAGTGGGCAGCAACCAACAGAATGGTTTTTAACAGGGAAAAATGCAAAGTACTACATCTGGGCAATAAAAATGAAAAAAGCATATACAGAATGGGAGGAATAGAGCTAAGCAACAGTACATGTGAAAAAGACTTAGGTATACTAATAGATCATAGACTGAACATGAGTCAACAGTGTGATGCAGCAGCAAAAAAGGCAAATACAATTCTGGGATGTATTAACAGAAGCATACAGTCTAGATCACGTGAAGTCATTATCGGTCTTTACTCCTCTTTGGTCAGACCTCATCTGGAATACTGTGTACAGTTTTGGGCACCACATTTTAAAAAAGACATAGACAAACTGGAGCAAGTTCAGAGAAGAGCGACCAGAATGGTGACTGGTCTGCAAACCATGTCCTATGAGGAACGGTTGCAGGATTTGGGAATGTTTAGCTTGCAAAAAAGAAGACTGAGAGGAGACTTAATAGCTGTCTACAAATATGTCAAGGGCTGTCACATTGTAGAAGGATCATCTTTATTCTCATTTGCACAAGGAAAGACTAGAAGCAATGGGATGAAACTAAATGGGAGGAGACACAGATTAGATATTAGAAAAAACTTTTTGACAGTTAGGGTGATTAATGAGTGGAACAGGCTGCCACGAGAGGTGGTGAGTTCCCCTTCAATGGACGTCTTCAAACAGAGGCTGGACAGACATCTGTCTGAGATGATTTAGTGAATCCTGCTTTGAGCAGGGGGTTGGACCAGATGACCCAGGAGGTCCCTTCCAACTCTACCATTCTATGATTCTATGATTCTATTCAGTCAGTAGCTTCAAACATTTCTGGTATATGAAAAACATGTTTTTCAATGGCAAAAATCAATGAATATTGTAAATGCACAAACAGTAATATCTCCACATTGCACGGTGCAATTCTGAAATTTTTAGCTTTTTCCTGTTAATCCTAGCATGATAAAGAAGATTCAAAGAGAGTGAGATGCCAGCTCCTTTCATTCAGTCAGTAGCTTCAAACATTTCTGGTATATGAAAAACATGTTTTTCAATGGCAAAAATCAATGAATATTGTAAATGCACAAACAGTAATATCTCCACATTGCACGGTGCAATTCTGAAATTTTTAGCTTTTTCCTGTTAATCCTAGCATGATAAAGAAGATTCAAAGAGAGTGAGATGCCAGCTCCTTTCATTCAGTCAGTAGCTTCAAACATTTCTGGTATATGAAAAACATGTTTTTCAATGGCAAAAATCAATGAATATTGTAAATGCACAAACAGTAATATCTCCACATTGCACGGTGCAATTCTGAAATTTTTAGCTTTTTCCTGTTAATCCTAGCATGATAAAGAAGATTCAAAGAGAGTGAGATGCCAGCTCCTTTCATTCAGTCAGTAGCTTCAAACATTTCTGGACGTTTTTCAATGGCAAAAATCAATGAATATTGTAAATGCACAAACAGTAATATCTCCACATTGCACGGTGCAATTCTGAAATTTTTAGCTTTTTCCTGTTAATCCTAGCATGATAAAGAAGATTCAAAGAGAGTGAGATGCCAGCTCCTTTCATTCAGTCAGTAGCTTCAAACATTTCTGGACGTTTTTCAATGGCAAAAATCAATGAATATTGTAAATGCACAAACAGTAATATCTCCACATTGCACGGTGCAATTCTGAAATTTTTAGCTTTTTCCTGTTAATCCTAGCATGATAAAGAAGATTCAAAGAGAGTGAGATGCCAGCTCCTTTCATTCAGTCAGTAGCTTCAAACATTTCTGGACGTTTTTCAATGGCAAAAATCAATGAATATTGTAAATGCACAAACAGTAATATCTCCACATTGCACGGTGCAATTCTGAAATTTTTAGCTTTTTCCTGTTAATCCTAGCATGATAAAGAAGATTCAAAGAGAGTGAGATGCCAGCTCCTTTCATTCAGTCAGTAGCTTCAAACATTTCTGGTATATGAAAAACATGTTTTTCAATGGCAAAAATCAATGAATATTGTAAATGCACAAACAGTAATATCTCCACATTGCACGGTGCAATTCTGAAATTTTTTGCTTTTTCCTGTTAATCCTAGCATGATAAAGAAGATTCAAAGAGAGTGAGATGCCAGCTCCTTTCATTCAGTCAGTAGCTTCAAACATTTCTGGACGTTTTTCAATGGCAAAAATCAATGAATATTGTAAATGCACAAACAGTAATATCTCCACATTGCACGGTGCAATTCTGAAATTTTTAGCTTTTTCCTGTTAATCCTAGCATGATAAAGAAGATTCAAAGAGAGTGAGATGCCAGCTCCTTTCATTCAGTCAGTAGCTTCAAACATTTCTGGTATATGAAAAACATGTTTTTCAATGGCAAAAATCAATGAATATTGTAAATGCACAAACAGTAATATCTCCACATTGCACGGTGCAATTCTGAAATTTTTAGCTTTTTCCTGTTAATCCTAGCATGATAAAGAAGATTCAAAGAGAGTGAGATGCCAGCTCCTTTCATTCAGTCAGTAGCTTCAAACATTTCTGGTATATGAAAAACATGTTTTTCAATGGCAAAAATCAATGAATATTGTAAATGCACAAACAGTAATATCTCCACATTGCACGGTGCAATTCTGAAATTTTTAGCTTTTTCCTGTTAATCCTAGCATGATAAAGAAGATTCAAAGAGAGTGAGATGCCAGCTCCTTTCATTCAGTCAGTAGCTTCAAACATTTCTGGTATATGAAAAACATGTTTTTCAATGGCAAAAATCAATGAATATTGTAAATGCACAAACAGTAATATCTCCACATTGCACGGTGCAATTCTGAAATTTTTAGCTTTTTCCTGTTAATCCTAGCATGATAAAGAAGATTCAAAGAGAGTGAGATGCCAGCTCCTTTCATTCAGTCAGTAGCTTCAAACATTTCTGGTATATGAAAAACATGTTTTTCAATGGCAAAAATCAATGAATATTGTAAATGCACAAACAGTAATATCTCCACATTGCACGGTGCAATTCTGAAATTTTTAGCTTTTTCCTGTTAATCCTAGCATGATAAAGAAGATTCAAAGAGAGTGAGATGCCAGCTCCTTTCATTCAGTCAGTAGCTTCAAACATTTCTGGTATATGAAAAACATGTTTTTCAATGGCAAAAATCAATGAATATTGTAAATGCACAAACAGTAATATCTCCACATTGCACGGTGCAATTCTGAAATTTTTAGCTTTTTCCTGTTAATCCTAGCATGATAAAGAAGATTCAAAGAGAGTGAGATGCCAGCTCCTTTCATTCAGTCAGTAGCTTCAAACATTTCTGGTATATGAAAAACATGTTTTTCAATGGCAAAAATCAATGAATATTGTAAATGCACAAACAGTAGTATCTCCACATTGCACGGTGCAATTCTGAAATTTTTAGCTTTTTCCTGTTAATCCTAGCATGATAAAGAAGATTCAAAGAGAGTGAGATGCCAGCTCCTTTCATTCAGTCAGTAGCTTCAAACATTTCTGGACGTTTTTCAATGGCAAAAATCAATGAATATTGTAAATGCACAAACAGTAATATCTCCACATTGCACGGTGCAATTCTGAAATTTTTTGCTTTTTCCTGCTAATCCTAGCATGATAAAGAAGATTCAAAGAGAGTGAGATGCCAGCTCCTTTCATTCAGTCAGTAGCTTCAAACATTTCTGGTATATGAAAAACATGTTTTTCAATGGCAAAAATCAATGAATATTGTAAATGCACAAACAGTAATATCTCCACATTGCACGGTGCAATTCTGAAATTTTTAGCTTTTTCCTGTTAATCCTAGCATGATAAAGAAGATTCAAAGAGAGTGAGATGCCAGCTCCTTTCATTCAGTCAGTAGCTTCAAACATTTCTGGTATATGAAAAACATGTTTTTCAATGGCAAAAATCAATGAATATTGTAAATGCACAAACAGTAATATCTCCACATTGCACGGTGCAATTCTGAAATTTTTAGCTTTTTCCTGTTAATCCTAGCATGATAAAGAAGATTCAAAGAGAGTGAGATGCCAGCTCCTTTCATTCAGTCAGTAGCTTCAAACATTTCTGGACGTTTTTCAATGGCAAAAATCAATGAATATTGTAAATGCACAAACAGTAATATCTCCACATTGCACGGTGCAATTCTGAAATTTTTAGCTTTTTCCTGTTAATCCTAGCATGATAAAGAAGATTCAAAGAGAGTGAGATGCCAGCTCCTTTCATTCAGTCAGTAGCTTCAAACATTTCTGGACGTTTTTCAATGGCAAAAATCAATGAATATTGTAAATGCACAAACAGTAATATCTCCACATTGCACGGTGCAATTCTGAAATTTTTAGCTTTTTCCTGTTAATCCTAGCATGATAAAGAAGATTCAAAGAGAGTGAGATGCCAGCTCCTTTCATTCAGTCAGTAGCTTCAAACATTTCTGGTATATGAAAAACATGTTTTTCAATGGCAAAAATCAATGAATATTGTAAATGCACAAACAGTAATATCTCCACATTGCACGGTGCAATTCTGAAATTTTTAGCTTTTTCCTGTTAATCCTAGCATGATAAAGAAGATTCAAAGAGAGTGAGATGCCAGCTCCTTTCATTCAGTCAGTAGCTTCAAACATTTCTGGTATATGAAAAACATGTTTTTCAATGGCAAAAATCAATGAATATTGTAAATGCACAAACAGTAATATCTCCACATTGCACGGTGCAATTCTGAAATTTTTAGCTTTTTCCTGTTAATCCTAGCATGATAAAGAAGATTCAAAGAGAGTGAGATGCCAGCTCCTTTCATTCAGTCAGTAGCTTCAAACATTTCTGGACGTTTTTCAATGGCAAAAATCAATGAATATTGTAAATGCACAAACAGTAATATCTCCACATTGCACGGTGCAATTCTGAAATTTTTAGCTTTTTCCTGTTAATCCTAGCATGATAAAGAAGATTCAAAGAGAGTGAGATGCCAGCTCCTTTCATTCAGTCAGTAGCTTCAAACATTTCTGGTATATGAAAAACATGTTTTTCAATGGCAAAAATCAATGAATATTGTAAATGCACAAACAGTAATATCTCCACATTGCACGGTGCAATTCTGAAATTTTTTGCTTTTTCCTGTTAATCCTAGCATGATAAAGAAGATTCAAAGAGAGTGAGATGCCAGCTCCTTTCATTCAGTCAGTAGCTTCAAACATTTCTGGTATATGAAAAACATGTTTTTCAATGGCAAAAATCAATGAATATTGTAAATGCACAAACAGTAATATCTCCACATTGCACGGTGCAATTCTGAAATTTTTAGCTTTTTCCTGTTAATCCTAGCATGATAAAGAAGATTCAAAGAGAGTGAGATGCCAGCTCCTTTCATTCAGTCAGTAGCTTCAAACATTTCTGGACGTTTTTCAATGGCAAAAATCAATGAATATTGTAAATGCACAAACAGTAATATCTCCACATTGCACGGTGCAATTCTGAAATTTTTAGCTTTTTCCTGCTAATCCTAGCATGATAAAGAAGATTCAAAGAGAGTGAGATGCCAGCTCCTTTCATTCAGTCAGTAGCTTCAAACATTTCTGGTATATGAAAAACATGTTTTTCAATGGCAAAAATCAATGAATATTGTAAATGCACAAACAGTAATATCTCCACATTGCACGGTGCAATTCTGAAATTTTTAGCTTTTTCCTGTTAATCCTAGCATGATAAAGAAGATTCAAAGAGAGTGAGATGCCAGCTCCTTTCATTCAGTCAGTAGCTTCAAACATTTCTGGACGTTTTTCAATGGCAAAAATCAATGAATATTGTAAATGCACAAACAGTAATATCTCCACATTGCACGGTGCAATTCTGAAATTTTTTGCTTTTTCCTGCTAATCCTAGCATGATAAAGAAGATTCAAAGAGAGTGAGATGCCAGCTCCTTTCATTCAGTCAGTAGCTTCAAACATTTCTGGTATATGAAAAACATGTTTTTCAATGGCAAAAATCAATGAATATTGTAAATGCACAAACAGTAATATCTCCACATTGCACGGTGCAATTCTGAAATTTTTAGCTTTTTCCTGTTAATCCTAGCATGATAAAGAAGATTCAAAGAGAGTGAGATGCCAGCTCCTTTCATTCAGTCAGTAGCTTCAAACATTTCTGGTATATGAAAAACATGTTTTTCAATGGCAAAAATCAATGAATATTGTAAATGCACAAACAGTAATATCTCCACATTGCACGGTGCAATTCTGAAATTTTTAGCTTTTTCCTGTTAATCCTAGCATGATAAAGAAGATTCAAAGAGAGTGAGATGCCAGCTCCTTTCATTCAGTCAGTAGCTTCAAACATTTCTGGACGTTTTTCAATGGCAAAAATCAATGAATATTGTAAATGCACAAACAGTAATATCTCCACATTGCACGGTGCAATTCTGAAATTTTTAGCTTTTTCCTGTTAATCCTAGCATGATAAAGAAGATTCAAAGAGAGTGAGATGCCAGCTCCTTTCATTCAGTCAGTAGCTTCAAACATTTCTGGTATATGAAAAACATGTTTTTCAATGGCAAAAATCAATGAATATTGTAAATGCACAAACAGTAATATCTCCACATTGCACGGTGCAATTCTGAAATTTTTAGCTTTTTCCTGTTAATCCTAGCATGATAAAGAAGATTCAAAGAGAGTGAGATGCCAGCTCCTTTCATTCAGTCAGTAGCTTCAAACATTTCTGGTATATGAAAAACATGTTTTTCAATGGCAAAAATCAATGAATATTGTAAATGCACAAACAGTAATATCTCCACATTGCACGGTGCAATTCTGAAATTTTTAGCTTTTTCCTGTTAATCCTAGCATGATAAAGAAGATTCAAAGAGAGTGAGATGCCAGCTCCTTTCATTCAGTCAGTAGCTTCAAACATTTCTGGTATATGAAAAACATGTTTTTCAATGGCAAAAATCAATGAATATTGTAAATGCACAAACAGTAATATCTCCACATTGCACGGTGCAATTCTGAAATTTTTAGCTTTTTCCTGTTAATCCTAGCATGATAAAGAAGATTCAAAGAGAGTGAGATGCCAGCTCCTTTCATTCAGTCAGTAGCTTCAAACATTTCTGGACGTTTTTCAATGGCAAAAATCAATGAATATTGTAAATGCACAAACAGTAATATCTCCACATTGCACGGTGCAATTCTGAAATTTTTAGCTTTTTCCTGTTAATCCTAGCATGATAAAGAAGATTCAAAGAGAGTGAGATGCCAGCTCCTTTCATTCAGTCAGTAGCTTCAAACATTTCTGGTATATGAAAAACATGTTTTTCAATGGCAAAAATCAATGAATATTGTAAATGCACAAACAGTAATATCTCCACATTGCACGGTGCAATTCTGAAATTTTTTGCTTTTTCCTGTTAATCCTAGCATGATAAAGAAGATTCAAAGAGAGTGAGATGCCAGCTCCTTTCATTCAGTCAGTAGCTTCAAACATTTCTGGTATATGAAAAACATGTTTTTCAATGGCAAAAATCAATGAATATTGTAAATGCACAAACAGTAATATCTCCACATTGCACGGTGCAATTCTGAAATTTTTAGCTTTTTCCTGTTAATCCTAGCATGATAAAGAAGATTCAAAGAGAGTGAGATGCCAGCTCCTTTCATTCAGTCAGTAGCTTCAAACATTTCTGGACGTTTTTCAATGGCAAAAATCAATGAATATTGTAAATGCACAAACAGTAATATCTCCACATTGCACGGTGCAATTCTGAAATTTTTAGCTTTTTCCTGCTAATCCTAGCATGATAAAGAAGATTCAAAGAGAGTGAGATGCCAGCTCCTTTCATTCAGTCAGTAGCTTCAAACATTTCTGGTATATGAAAAACATGTTTTTCAATGGCAAAAATCAATGAATATTGTAAATGCACAAACAGTAATATCTCCACATTGCACGGTGCAATTCTGAAATTTTTAGCTTTTTCCTGTTAATCCTAGCATGATAAAGAAGATTCAAAGAGAGTGAGATGCCAGCTCCTTTCATTCAGTCAGTAGCTTCAAACATTTCTGGACGTTTTTCAATGGCAAAAATCAATGAATATTGTAAATGCACAAACAGTAATATCTCCACATTGCACGGTGCAATTCTGAAATTTTTTGCTTTTTCCTGCTAATCCTAGCATGATAAAGAAGATTCAAAGAGAGTGAGATGCCAGCTCCTTTCATTCAGTCAGTAGCTTCAAACATTTCTGGTATATGAAAAACATGTTTTTCAATGGCAAAAATCAATGAATATTGTAAATGCACAAACAGTAATATCTCCACATTGCACGGTGCAATTCTGAAATTTTTAGCTTTTTCCTGTTAATCCTAGCATGATAAAGAAGATTCAAAGAGAGTGAGATGCCAGCTCCTTTCATTCAGTCAGTAGCTTCAAACATTTCTGGTATATGAAAAACATGTTTTTCAATGGCAAAAATCAATGAATATTGTAAATGCACAAACAGTAATATCTCCACATTGCACGGTGCAATTCTGAAATTTTTAGCTTTTTCCTGTTAATCCTAGCATGATAAAGAAGATTCAAAGAGAGTGAGATGCCAGCTCCTTTCATTCAGTCAGTAGCTTCAAACATTTCTGGACGTTTTTCAATGGCAAAAATCAATGAATATTGTAAATGCACAAACAGTAATATCTCCACATTGCACGGTGCAATTCTGAAATTTTTAGCTTTTTCCTGTTAATCCTAGCATGATAAAGAAGATTCAAAGAGAGTGAGATGCCAGCTCCTTTCATTCAGTCAGTAGCTTCAAACATTTCTGGTATATGAAAAACATGTTTTTCAATGGCAAAAATCAATGAATATTGTAAATGCACAAACAGTAATATCTCCACATTGCACGGTGCAATTCTGAAATTTTTAGCTTTTTCCTGTTAATCCTAGCATGATAAAGAAGATTCAAAGAGAGTGAGATGCCAGCTCCTTTCATTCAGTCAGTAGCTTCAAACATTTCTGGTATATGAAAAACATGTTTTTCAATGGCAAAAATCAATGAATATTGTAAATGCACAAACAGTAATATCTCCACATTGCACGGTGCAATTCTGAAATTTTTAGCTTTTTCCTGTTAATCCTAGCATGATAAAGAAGATTCAAAGAGAGTGAGATGCCAGCTCCTTTCATTCAGTCAGTAGCTTCAAACATTTCTGGACGTTTTTCAATGGCAAAAATCAATGAATATTGTAAATGCACAAACAGTAATATCTCCACATTGCACGGTGCAATTCTGAAATTTTTAGCTTTTTCCTGCTAATCCTAGCATGATAAAGAAGATTCAAAGAGAGTGAGATGCCAGCTCCTTTCATTCAGTCAGTAGCTTCAAACATTTCTGGACGTTTTTCAATGGCAAAAATCAATGAATATTGTAAATGCACAAACAGTAATATCTCCACATTGCACGGTGCAATTCTGAAATTTTTAGCTTTTTCCTGTTAATCCTAGCATGATAAAGAAGATTCAAAGAGAGTGAGATGCCAGCTCCTTTCATTCAGTCAGTAGCTTCAAACATTTCTGGACGTTTTTCAATGGCAAAAATCAATGAATATTGTAAATGCACAAACAGTAATATCTCCACATTGCACGGTGCAATTCTGAAATTTTTAGCTTTTTCCTGTTAATCCTAGCATGATAAAGAAGATTCAAAGAGAGTGAGATGCCAGCTCCTTTCATTCAGTCAGTAGCTTCAAACATTTCTGGACGTTTTTCAATGGCAAAAATCAATGAATATTGTAAATGCACAAACAGTAATATCTCCACATTGCATGGTGCAATTCTGAAATTTTTAGCTTTTTCCTGTTAATCCTAGCATGATAAAGAAGATTCAAAGAGAGTGAGGGGGGGCGTGGCTTAGGCACAGACCAGGATGGCAGCATAGGTCTGAGCTCCATGAGGGCTAAAACTACAAAGCGACGATAAAAGCAACTTAAGAGGATTTATTCACTCAATTTTGGCATGGACAAACTTCTTAAAGCCTAAGGATCATCTGGATACTAAAAAGACTCTCCCTGACCCGTTATTCCAGGAGATATTTCATTTGGAAGCAGTGAGGTGCGTCCTTGATTTCATTCCAGTCGTGGCTATTGTGACATAGTCCTGCAGGCTTGCAGGTCTGTGTGTCTCTGCAAAGGGACCCCTCCTCTCCCTACCTCCGGACTTTAGAGCACAGCTTTCCGGGTGTTACTGAGCAGACTGTGTAGAATTTATATCTTGAAGCCGCTGGCACCAGAGCCCCGTGAATCGGCTGATTGCCGTATGCAGGGATAACCTATACTGACCCGGCACCCAGAATAGCCCCACTGGGGAAAATCAGTCATTCACCTTATGCAGTCTGTGTTTAAAAGTAACAAGGACTGAGATCTGACGGACCCACGGGACCCAGCACCTCGAAAAGCTACATTGCTGCATCGGACTACCACCCTGCAAATTGTCCCTGCTTACAAGTCACCCAGCTGACAACTGCGACCGGTGACGGGACTCCTGCAGTGATTCCACCGCCCAGCGCTGTGTATAGAAGATTGTGGACCCCGGGGACTTTAAGTGAGGAGACCCCCAAAGAGGATTTGACAGGACCCCCGGGACCCTATACCCCTAAAGGATACACTTCTGCACCGGGTTGCCAGCTTATAAATTGCTCCTGCCTGCAGGTCACCCCGCTATCAGCTGCGACCGGTGACAGGACTCCGGAAGTGAAAACACCGGCCGGTGCAGTCTGTGGAGGATCGCGGACCCCAGGAACTCTCCGGATCTGCAGTCAAGTAACAAGACCGTGAGACCGGACCCCTGAGATGACTGGCAAGACCCCCGCTCCCGGAGGATTTACCCTCGGCTTCTAAGCTACAGGACCCTTCCTGCATCAAGACGCCGGCGGCAGCCCGAGGACCTGGCTCTGCTTACAGCTGTGGCGGCTATTAAGAGGTCCCGACTGGTGCTGAGCAGCATACAGCATCTAATAAGGTCAGATAAGCCCTGAGGGCTCTTACTGTGACTCCGTGGGGTTGTTAATTGAGACCTGGTGGCAGCGGTGTCCCCTCTTCCATTGCGGAGCAGTTCTGTCCCTCTCTCCCTTCTGCTGACAGGCACTTCCTGTGTCTGCGACCGGGCTCCCTGCTCCTCTGTGCGGCTGTTCCCTGGGTTCAGAGGCTGTTCCACTGGTGGTGGTGCCCCCTCCTCTACTCCGGAGCCGCTCTGCTCCTGCCTCTTCACAGACCGGCACCTCCGGTATATAGGGCTCTCACCCCGCAGCACCTGGGGCTGATTTATTGGCGGGGATATCTCCCTCCTGCTGCTGGGGGGGCCGTTTTGCTCCTCCCTGCCTTTAACTGACAGGTGCCACTGGTCCTCCCCCTCCGTTCCATTTACCCCCGCTGTGCCGCTCTGCTGACTGTGTCCCTCCGGTCTCTGGACCCTGCAGACCCCTGTGACTGCCTCCCCCTATTGTGGTAGCGCCGCCGCGCTCTGGTCTGCCCCTGGTCCTGCGCTGCAGCAGCACCGCTGTCCTTCAGTGTCCCGGCATCCAGAATCAGCTGATCAGTTTTAAATTCTCCCGCCCCCTGCTGCAGCGTGGCTCTGGCTCTGCACTGCTGTCCATGGTGCTGATTCTATATTAATCAGATTCTCCTGTCCCCTGCTGCAGCGTCGCTCGACACTGCTGTCCAAGGTGCTGATCTTGTATTAGTCAAATCTCCTGCCTTCTGCTACAGCCTCGATCAGCACTGCTGTCCATGGTGCTGATTTTATATCAGTACTGATACAGAGGTCTTTTAAACACCAAACGGTGTATTATCATCTTGACTGTGAGACTTGATCCTGAGGGGAGGGGGGGGTTAGGAGGATCTGTTTTTGCCTGTATATATTCATACTGTATCTACGCTACCGGATATATATATACCAGTTGGTGCTCATGGAACTCTACAGATCTGCAAGCCTCCATAATAATTAGCTTTCTGCTAAAAATATATGTGCCTTTTATTTTTATCTCCCAGGTCAATTTCATTATTTCTTTGATATTTTTGATTGTGACTTACATTTAAAGGGTTGCATTCTAGGGGGTATATAACTCTGCAGTTTTTAAGGGTATTGTTCGCCTTTTGTCGGATTGATATTTGTTTAACGCAAATTTCTTCTAGCCACTGTTCCCAGTCATTCTGCAACCCTAAAGTCTTTTGTCTACTTTTTAGGTCAAATATTTCTAGTGTCTTTTACTGTTTTTTTTTTTTTTTTTTATATACACCTATAGGTCTGATATTTCATAATGGCGACTAATAAAAAAAATACCCAAAAGTCTTTGGAAGCTCCCCATAAAACTAGTGCGGTAAGAGCGAAGTCCTCTCAACGCTTTTCATTTTCAAACCCATCTGAAGATGCTGTCAATACTATCAGTCCACTTAAGTCCAGATCACCTCATAGAAATCCGGAAGACAGACAGAGTTCTAAAGTAAGCTCTCCCACCAAAGAACCTTCTAAAAGTCTATTATCTCCTAAACCTCAGAGAATCCCTGATGCTAAACCTGCCCCTTCTATCGTAGTTAAAGAAAAAAAAGCGGAAGAGATGGATATTTCCATCTCATCAAAGAGAAGGGACCCAGGAGCTTGGAGCAACAAGTATTCTTCACTGGCTACGAGTTCGGAGGAGGAATCCTCGGACACGTCTCCTAATCCTAGTCCAGATAAGAGGCGTGCTAAAAAGGACTTTTCCCCTTCGTCCTCAGACCCTACGCCTAGTGTCCCGGTCAAAATGCCCATTTCACAAGAGTTGGGAAATACCGATCTTGGTTCATATCTGGACAATCTTTTAAAGACGATTGACAGAAATATGAAACTGGGCTTCGAGAAACAGGTAGACACCATGAAATCTACTTTGGAAGCTTTTGGTCTTAAACTGGAGGAAAATACTAAAAGACTTGAAACGGTGGAGGATAAGGTAGAGTCTGTCTCTTCTGATAATTTGGAAATTAAATCCGAGCTCAAAAGACTTAGATTAAAAGTTGCGGATTTGGAGGATAGGAGTAGGAGAAATAATTTGAAGATTAGGGGCATATCTGAGGATGTTTCTCCCTCAGATATCTCGGCTTTTCTCAAAGACTTATTTCACAAGACAATCCCATCCCTTTCTGAGCAGGATCTTATCATTGATAGGGCCCATCGCTTATTTCGTCCGACCTCCATTTCCTCGGATCTTCCGAGGGATGTAATAGCTAGGTTGCATTTCTTCTCGACCAAAGAGAGAATCTTGAATTATATCAGGGAAAATAGGACTTTTCCAGAGCCTTTCTCGCACTTAAAAATCTTCTCCGATTTTTCCAAAGAAACCATGGATGCAAGAAGGTCATACAAATTGATCACAGATAGACTGAGGGATATGAATATCCCATATAGGTGGGGCTTTCCAGTAAAGTTGCTGATTTTCTTTAACCGGAAAACATTCACTCTTACAGATCCTGATGAAGGCCCCAAATTTTTTGATTTTATAAAAGACATTCCCTACAAAGTTACAAAGGCACCCCACCGCTGAAATGATAAACACTACTCCTTCGGGAGCCCTCTTTAAAAATAATCTCATTTTATCACCTCACCTAACATGCTATAATAAATTTATCATTCTTCTTATATTTAGCCTTCATGGTTTGTCCACATTATTTTTCCCCCCAATCTGAGGGAGAACCTTTTCGGTGAAGGTTCCCTCAGGAGATTTTTTGATTCGTTTTTTTTTTCTTTTTCTTTGAATATTTGGTTATTGTTATTACTATCTTTGAATTAATATTAGAGATATTGTATTCCAGCTTTGATTGTCGGTTGATTTTTATTTTTTGGGAATTTGTTGGACCAACTGACCCCTCTCCTTTTGACTTACTTTAATTATTAATTTACCTATGCCTATCAAGATCATCACCTATAATGTAAGAGGCCTAAACAGTCCCAATAAGAGATTCTCCCTTTGGAAGGAATTGGGTCATCTTGGTGCTGATGTTGCGTGTCTTCAGGAGACAAGGTTTGCCGAGGGAAAACACCCTACTTTCACCCACAAACGCTACCCTCATATATTTGAATCCACTAGCGACCGGAAAAAAGCCGGTGTAGCTACAGTGATCAGAGATTCTGTCCCATTTGAGTTTTTAGATCAGCATAAAGATGTCAATGGAAGGTTCCATATATTGCTCTGTAAACTGAATAATCATGAGTGCACTGTTGTTAACCTATACGCCCCAAATAAAAAGCAAATACCCTTTTTGAATAAGGTTTTTAGAAAGGTTGAAGAGGTTAGGAGAGGCGAATTGATTTTTTTGGGAGACTTCAACATGGTCCCGGACGGGCATATGGACTCTTCCTCTCCCAGCCGTCATTTATACCCGACGCTAAATAATTGGCTTTATAAAAATGAACTATTTGATACATTTAGATGTCTGCAAACTACCTCCAAAGAATTCTCCCATTTTTCGGATGCGCACCAAACGGCCTCTAGAATAGACTTAATAATAACTGACGTTTTTTCTTTACCCAAATTCTCTAACATATCTATAGGCCTTAGGTCTCTATCAGATCATGCCCCTACGTCATGTGAAATTCATATTGGTCCTCTTATTAAAAATGGATTTCTTTGGAAATGTAGATCTTCACTTATTCATAACCCCAAAAACAAAAAAATTATTGAAAAAGCTATTTCTGATTATTTTAGGGAGAACGATACCCCAGATTTATCTAATCCCTTCTCCAGCTGGTGCGCTCACAAGGCCGTCCTTCGTGGTGTACTAATGCAGATATCCTCATCTGAAAAAAAAGAAAAAAGATCAAAAATTAATTCTCTTCAAAAACTGATTAGGGAAAAAGAATTAGAGCAAATTAATCTTCCTTCCCCTTCCCCAATAATTCAAAAAGAACTCTCAAATTTAAGGGTAGAGCTAAAATCAGAAATTTCTTCCTCCTATGATGCAATTATTCGGAAATCAAAATTTAATTACTATGCGGCTCTAAATAAACCTACCCGCTTTATGGCCCGCCTAGTCAAATGTAAAAGAGCAATTAATAGAATAGATAAAATAAAAAACAATAGTGGAATAACGTTTTGCCACCCTAAAGATATAGTGAACCAGTTTGCAAATTTCTACAAAAAACTCTACAACATCAAAACTGATCCTCTAATTTCCCATCCTCACCCAGATGCAATCAACAAATTTTTATCCTCCATTAACCTACCGAAATTGAGCCCTCTGGATCACGAGTCATTGAATAAGCCTTTTTCTAACCTTGAAATTATTAACACAATAAAGCAACTTAAAGATTTCAAGGCTCCGGGTCCAGATGGGTTCATTAATGAGTATTATAAAACTTTTTGTGACCTACTTTCTTCCCCTCTCACGAAAATTTTCAATCATGCTTCCTCAATAAGCTCCTTCCCCTCAGAAATGCTGGAAGCCACCATTACCCTAATACCCAAGTCTAAGGATGAGAGAGATAATGTTAAAAATTATAGGCCCATTTCGCTAATTAACACTGATATTAAGATATACTCGAAAATTCTGGCCAATCGTTTATCGACTATTCTCCCATCTCTCATCAACGATGATCAGATTGGCTTCGTTGGTGGGAGGCAAGCAACTGATGGCTCTAGAAGACTTCTGAATATTATTAAGGTGATAAATACGGCGAAACTCCCAGCTTCATTGCTTGCTTTAGACGCTGAAAAAGCTTTCGACAGGTTAAATTGGCTATACCTTAAACTCACCCTTATTAAATTCGGTTTTGATAACAAATTTCTCTCTTCAATTATGGCCCTCTATTCTAACCCCCAAGCAAAAATTTATGTTAACAATTATCTCTCAAATCCAATCCCTATCACAAATGGTACTAGACAGGGTTGCCCACTTTCCCCCCTTCTCTTTGTCCTGGCTATGGAGCCTTTGGCACAGAGGATTAGAGAAAACACTGACATTAGGGGGATTTCTACCCCATCTCGAGAATTTAAAATTGGCCTCTTTGCAGATGATGTTATGCTTTCCTTGCTGGACCCAGTAAATTCGGTTGCGGAAGTTTCGAAGGTTCTAGAACTATTCTCTCAGATTTCTTATTTTAAGATCAATAATGAGAAGTCTAAACTTTTAAACATTAATCTGGACCGTCAGACGAGAGAAGTTTTACACTCGAGATTTTCCTTCGGTTTGGCTAAACGCAATCTGACTTATTTGGGGATCAGTATTGGTAAAACTATTAACTCAACAATTTCTGACAACCTGGTTCTGATTGAGGATATCGTCCATGGAGATTTGATGGAATTTTTGAAAAGAGATTTGTCATGGTGGGGTAGAGTCCTCTCTATTAAGATGTTTGTTCTACCCAAAATCTTGTATTTTTTCCGCAACTTACCTCTAACTATTTCTCACATCTTTATTCAAAAAATTCAAAATCAGATTAATTCCTATGTCTGGGATAATAAACGTGCGAGGATATCTGCAGATATATTGTACAAGAATAAGTGCAACGGAGGTCTGAGCCACCCTAATATTTTCGCTTACTATTTGGCAAACCTCATCAAACAGAGCAGTAATTGGTTTAATTCTGACAGTCCCCCAGCTTGGATGACTCTGGAGACCTTCTTAAATAATGGTTCTTCTCCCCGTGAATTGTTACTTAGGCATCTCTTTAAACAGTGCACTCATGATTCTTCCCATCCTATTTTCCAGGCGATTATTGACGCCTGGAAAAAAATCGCCAAAAGAAAGAAAAAGAGTCCCCTAAGAGATTCTGATAGGGATAAGTTTTCTTTTGTCAAAAATTTTCCAATTGGTTTTGTTGCTGATCTGTATAACTCTTCCATTCCAGATCAGTGGGACAATAAAGGGTTAAGGAAAATTGGAGACTTCTATGAAGCTTCTGCCTTTATTCCTTTCCAAACTCTTAAAAAAAGATTCAACTTACCTTCCTCTGATTTCTTTTTATACTCTCATTTAAAGAGCATTATTCTGGAATTTATTTCTGGTAAACTTATTGTTTCTGAAACCTCGGTGAACCTGTTAAGCAACCCATCCCACAAAATTTTTTGGAGCCTGAGACACATATATAACAGCTTCAATAATGATCTTTCCTTCCAAAAACACCTCTACATGATACGCTGGGAAAAAGATCTAAAACTCAATTTCCAATCCGATCAATGGGAGAGTGCTGTTCTTTTTTCTCAGGCCTCTAATATATCTATGCCCTTACAAGAGGCTTACTTCAAAATTCTAACCAGATGGTATTACACTCCAATCAGGCTTCACCATATAAAGCCCAGCAACTCTCCCCTTTGTTGGAGGGAGTGCGGCCTTAGGGGAGATCTTTTACATCTCTTTTGGAGCTGCCCAAAAATCCGGAATCTATGGGCTCAGATCTCTTCTTTGGTAGATGACCTTTTAGGCAGACCTGTAGTATTGACCCCTCAAATGGCTTTACTATCCTTAGATCTTGAACCGTATAAGTCGTTTGAAAGATCTTTGGTGATTCACTTATTTTCAGTGTGTAAGAACGCATTGGCTTTTTATTGGAGAAAGTCACATGTCCCCACTTTGGAGGACTTAGTTGATAAGATGAATCTCCATAGAATATTTGAACTCAGATTTTCCCTTATCAACAATAATTTACTTAAATTTTCTAGGAAGTGGGATATTTGGCTCACTAAATTCCCTCAACCCTCTCATAACGCTGGAACATCTTAATGTGTGTCGTGTTTAGCTCATTAATATGTTTAATTTTGCTAATGATAGTAATGTGTGTTTAAAGTGTTCAAATTTCTGTATTATCGTATATACTATTTGACGAACAAATTTCTCCCATCTTTCCTGTTTATCCATTCCCGTTTGTTCCCTTTCCCTTTCCTTTCCCTCAAAATTTTTCCCTTATTATGAATATTCTTTTGTCACTATTTTTATGCTACGTGTGTTATTCCCCTGTTAAATTGTTTATTAAAAATAAAAAAAAAATATGGTAAAACAAAGAGAGTGAGATGCCAGCTCCTTTCATTCAGTCAGTAGCTTCAAACATTTCTGGTATATGAAAAACATGTTTTTCAATGGCAAAAATCAATGAATATTGTAAATGCACAAACAGTAATATCTCCACATTGCACGGTGCAATTCTGAAATTTTTAGCTTTTTCCTGTTAATCCTAGCATGATAAAGAAGATTCAAAGAGAGTGAGATGCCAGCTCCTTTCATTCAGTCAGTAGCTTCAAACATTTCTGGTATATGAAAAACATGTTTTTCAATGGCAAAAATCAATGAATATTGTAAATGCACAAACAGTAATATCTCCACATTGCACGGTGCAATTCTGAAATTTTTAGCTTTTTCCTGTTAATCCTAGCATGATAAAGAAGATTCAAAGAGAGTGAGATGCCAGCTCCTTTCATTCAGTCAGTAGCTTCAAACATTTCTGGTATATGAAAAACATGTTTTTCAATGGCAAAAATCAATGAATATTGTAAATGCACAAACAGTAATATCTCCACATTGCACGGTGCAATTCTGAAATTTTTAGCTTTTTCCTGTTAATCCTAGCATGATAAAGAAGATTCAAAGAGAGTGAGATGCCAGCTCCTTTCATTCAGTCAGTAGCTTCAAACATTTCTGGACGTTTTTCAATGGCAAAAATCAATGAATATTGTAAATGCACAAACAGTAATATCTCCACATTGCACGGTGCAATTCTGAAATTTTTAGCTTTTTCCTGTTAATCCTAGCATGATAAAGAAGATTCAAAGAGAGTGAGATGCCAGCTCCTTTCATTCAGTCAGTAGCTTCAAACATTTCTGGTATATGAAAAACATGTTTTTCAATGGCAAAAATCAATGAATATTGTAAATGCACAAACAGTAATATCTCCACATTGCACGGTGCAATTCTGAAATTTTTAGCTTTTTCCTGTTAATCCTAGCATGATAAAGAAGATTCAAAGAGAGTGAGATGCCAGCTCCTTTCATTCAGTCAGTAGCTTCAAACATTTCTGGTATATGAAAAACATGTTTTTCAATGGCAAAAATCAATGAATATTGTAAATGCACAAACAGTAATATCTCCACATTGCACGGTGCAATTCTGAAATTTTTAGCTTTTTCCTGTTAATCCTAGCATGATAAAGAAGATTCAAAGAGAGTGAGATGCCAGCTCCTTTCATTCAGTCAGTAGCTTCAAACATTTCTGGTATATGAAAAACATGTTTTTCAATGGCAAAAATCAATGAATATTGTAAATGCACAAACAGTAATATCTCCACATTGCACGGTGCAATTCTGAAATTTTTAGCTTTTTCCTGTTAATCCTAGCATGATAAAGAAGATTCAAAGAGAGTGAGATGCCAGCTCCTTTCATTCAGTCAGTAGCTTCAAACATTTCTGGTATATGAAAAACATGTTTTTCAATGGCAAAAATCAATGAATATTGTAAATGCACAAACAGTAATATCTCCACATTGCACGGTGCAATTCTGAAATTTTTAGCTTTTTCCTGTTAATCCTAGCATGATAAAGAAGATTCAAAGAGAGTGAGATGCCAGCTCCTTTCATTCAGTCAGTAGCTTCAAACATTTCTGGACGTTTTTCAATGGCAAAAATCAATGAATATTGTAAATGCACAAACAGTAATATCTCCACATTGCACGGTGCAATTCTGAAATTTTTAGCTTTTTCCTGTTAATCCTAGCATGATAAAGAAGATTCAAAGAGAGTGAGATGCCAGCTCCTTTCATTCAGTCAGTAGCTTCAAACATTTCTGGACGTTTTTCAATGGCAAAAATCAATGAATATTGTAAATGCACAAACAGTAATATCTCCACATTGCACGGTGCAATTCTGAAATTTTTAGCTTTTTCCTGTTAATCCTAGCATGATAAAGAAGATTCAAAGAGAGTGAGATGCCAGCTCCTTTCATTCAGTCAGTAGCTTCAAACATTTCTGGACGTTTTTCAATGGCAAAAATCAATGAATATTGTAAATGCACAAACAGTAATATCTCCACATTGCACGGTGCAATTCTGAAATTTTTAGCTTTTTCCTGTTAATCCTAGCATGATAAAGAAGATTCAAAGAGAGTGAGATGCCAGCTCCTTTCATTCAGTCAGTAGCTTCAAACATTTCTGGACGTTTTTCAATGGCAAAAATCAATGAATATTGTAAATGCACAAACAGTAATATCTCCACATTGCACGGTGCAATTCTGAAATTTTTAGCTTTTTCCTGTTAATCCTAGCATGATAAAGAAGATTCAAAGAGAGTGAGATGCCAGCTCCTTTCATTCAGTCAGTAGCTTCAAACATTTCTGGTATATGAAAAACATGTTTTTCAATGGCAAAAATCAATGAATATTGTAAATGCACAAACAGTAATATCTCCACATTGCACGGTGCAATTCTGAAATTTTTAGCTTTTTCCTGCTAATCCTAGCATGATAAAGAAGATTCAAAGAGAGTGAGATGCCAGCTCCTTTCATTCAGTCAGTAGCTTCAAACATTTCTGGTATATGAAAAACATGTTTTTCAATGGCAAAAATCAATGAATATTGTAAATGCACAAACAGTAATATCTCCACATTGCACGGTGCAATTCTGAAATTTTTAGCTTTTTCCTGTTAATCCTAGCATGATAAAGAAGATTCAAAGAGAGTGAGATGCCAGCTCCTTTCATTCAGTCAGTAGCTTCAAACATTTCTGGACGTTTTTCAATGGCAAAAATCAATGAATATTGTAAATGCACAAACAGTAATATCTCCACATTGCACGGTGCAATTCTGAAATTTTTAGCTTTTTCCTGTTAATCCTAGCATGATAAAGAAGATTCAAAGAGAGTGAGATGCCAGCTCCTTTCATTCAGTCAGTAGCTTCAAACATTTCTGGACGTTTTTCAATGGCAAAAATCAATGAATATTGTAAATGCACAAACAGTAATATCTCCACATTGCACGGTGCAATTCTGAAATTTTTAGCTTTTTCCTGTTAATCCTAGCATGATAAAGAAGATTCAAAGAGAGTGAGATGCCAGCTCCTTTCATTCAGTCAGTAGCTTCAAACATTTCTGGTATATGAAAAACATGTTTTTCAATGGCAAAAATCAATGAATATTGTAAATGCACAAACAGTAATATCTCCACATTGCACGGTGCAATTCTGAAATTTTTAGCTTTTTCCTGTTAATCCTAGCATGATAAAGAAGATTCAAAGAGAGTGAGATGCCAGCTCCTTTCATTCAGTCAGTAGCTTCAAACATTTCTGGACGTTTTTCAATGGCAAAAATCAATGAATATTGTAAATGCACAAACAGTAATATCTCCACATTGCACGGTGCAATTCTGAAATTTTTAGCTTTTTCCTGTTAATCCTAGCATGATAAAGAAGATTCAAAGAGAGTGAGATGCCAGCTCCTTTCATTCAGTCAGTAGCTTCAAACATTTCTGGTATATGAAAAACATGTTTTTCAATGGCAAAAATCAATGAATATTGTAAATGCACAAACAGTAATATCTCCACATTGCACGGTGCAATTCTGAAATTTTTAGCTTTTTCCTGTTAATCCTAGCATGATAAAGAAGATTCAAAGAGAGTGAGATGCCAGCTCCTTTCATTCAGTCAGTAGCTTCAAACATTTCTGGTATATGAAAAACATGTTTTTCAATGGCAAAAATCAATGAATATTGTAAATGCACAAACAGTAATATCTCCACATTGCACGGTGCAATTCTGAAATTTTTAGCTTTTTCCTGTTAATCCTAGCATGATAAAGAAGATTCAAAGAGAGTGAGATGCCAGCTCCTTTCATTCAGTCAGTAGCTTCAAACATTTCTGGTATATGAAAAACATGTTTTTCAATGGCAAAAATCAATGAATATTGTAAATGCACAAACAGTAATATCTCCACATTGCACGGTGCAATTCTGAAATTTTTAGCTTTTTCCTGTTAATCCTAGCATGATAAAGAAGATTCAAAGAGAGTGAGATGCCAGCTCCTTTCATTCAGTCAGTAGCTTCAAACATTTCTGGTATATGAAAAACATGTTTTTCAATGGCAAAAATCAATGAATATTGTAAATGCACAAACAGTAATATCTCCACATTGCACGGTGCAATTCTGAAATTTTTAGCTTTTTCCTGTTAATCCTAGCATGATAAAGAAGATTCAAAGAGAGTGAGATGCCAGCTCCTTTCATTCAGTCAGTAGCTTCAAACATTTCTGGACGTTTTTCAATGGCAAAAATCAATGAATATTGTAAATGCACAAACAGTAATATCTCCACATTGCACGGTGCAATTCTGAAATTTTTAGCTTTTTCCTGTTAATCCTAGCATGATAAAGAAGATTCAAAGAGAGTGAGATGCCAGCTCCTTTCATTCAGTCAGTAGCTTCAAACATTTCTGGACGTTTTTCAATGGCAAAAATCAATGAATATTGTAAATGCACAAACAGTAATATCTCCACATTGCACGGTGCAATTCTGAAATTTTTAGCTTTTTCCTGTTAATCCTAGCATGATAAAGAAGATTCAAAGAGAGTGAGATGCCAGCTCCTTTCATTCAGTCAGTAGCTTCAAACATTTCTGGACGTTTTTCAATGGCAAAAATCAATGAATATTGTAAATGCACAAACAGTAATATCTCCACATTGCACGGTGCAATTCTGAAATTTTTAGCTTTTTCCTGTTAATCCTAGCATGATAAAGAAGATTCAAAGAGAGTGAGATGCCAGCTCCTTTCATTCAGTCAGTAGCTTCAAACATTTCTGGACGTTTTTCAATGGCTAAAATCAATGAATATTGTAAATGCACAAACAGTAATATCTCCACATTGCACGGTGCAATTCTGAAATTTTTAGCTTTTTCCTGTTAATCCTAGCATGATAAAGAAGATTCAAAGAGAGTGAGATGCCAGCTCCTTTCATTCAGTCAGTAGCTTCAAACATTTCTGGTATATGAAAAACATGTTTTTCAATGGCAAAAATCAATGAATATTGTAAATGCACAAACAGTAATATCTCCACATTGCACGGTGCAATTCTGAAATTTTTAGCTTTTTCCTGTTAATCCTAGCATGATAAAGAAGATTCAAAGAGAGTGAGATGCCAGCTCCTTTCATTCAGTCAGTAGCTTCAAACATTTCTGGACGTTTTTCAATGGCAAAAATCAATGAATATTGTAAATGCACAAACAGTAATATCTCCACATTGCACGGTGCAATTCTGAAATTTTTAGCTTTTTCCTGTTAATCCTAGCATGATAAAGAAGATTCAAAGAGAGTGAGATGCCAGCTCCTTTCATTCAGTCAGTAGCTTCAAACATTTCTGGACGTTTTTCAATGGCAAAAATCAATGAATATTGTAAATGCACAAACAGTAATATCTCCACATTGCACGGTGCAATTCTGAAATTTTTAGCTTTTTCCTGTTAATCCTAGCATGATAAAGAAGATTCAAAGAGAGTGAGATGCCAGCTCCTTTCATTCAGTCAGTAGCTTCAAACATTTCTGGACGTTTTTCAATGGCAAAAATCAATGAATATTGTAAATGCACAAACAGTAATATCTCCACATTGCACGGTGCAATTCTGAAATTTTTAGCTTTTTCCTGTTAATCCTAGCATGATAAAGAAGATTCAAAGAGAGTGAGATGCCAGCTCCTTTCATTCAGTCAGTAGCTTCAAACATTTCTGGACGTTTTTCAATGGCAAAAATCAATGAATATTGTAAATGCACAAACAGTAATATCTCCACATTGCACGGTGCAATTCTGAAATTTTTAGCTTTTTCCTGTTAATCCTAGCATGATAAAGAAGATTCAAAGAGAGTGAGATGCCAGCTCCTTTCATTCAGTCAGTAGCTTCAAACATTTCTGGACGTTTTTCAATGGCAAAAATCAATGAATATTGTAAATGCACAAACAGTAATATCTCCACATTGCACGGTGCAATTCTGAAATTTTTAGCTTTTTCCTGTTAATCCTAGCATGATAAAGAAGATTCAAAGAGAGTGAGATGCCAGCTCCTTTCATTCAGTCAGTAGCTTCAAACATTTCTGGACGTTTTTCAATGGCAAAAATCAATGAATATTGTAAATGCACAAACAGTAATATCTCCACATTGCACGGTGCAATTCTGAAATTTTTAGCTTTTTCCTGTTAATCCTAGCATGATAAAGAAGATTCAAAGAGAGTGAGATGCCAGCTCCTTTCATTCAGTCAGTAGCTTCAAACATTTCTGGACGTTTTTCAATGGCAAAAATCAATGAATATTGTAAATGCACAAACAGTAATATCTCCACATTGCACGGTGCAATTCTGAAATTTTTAGCTTTTTCCTGTTAATCCTAGCATGATAAAGAAGATTCAAAGAGAGTGAGATGCCAGCTCCTTTCATTCAGTCAGTAGCTTCAAACATTTCTGGACGTTTTTCAATGGCAAAAATCAATGAATATTGTAAATGCACAAACAGTAATATCTCCACATTGCACGATGCAATTCTGAAATTTTTAGCTTTTTCCTGTTAATCCTAGCATGATAAAGAAGATTCAAAGAGAGTGAGATGCCAGCTCCTTTCATTCAGTCAGTAGCTTCAAACATTTCTGGTATATGAAAAACATGTTTTTCAATGGCAAAAATCAATGAATATTGTAAATGCACAAACAGTAATATCTCCACATTGCACGGTGCAATTCTGAAATTTTTAGCTTTTTCCTGTTAATCCTAGCATGATAAAGAAGATTCAAAGAGAGTGAGATGCCAGCTCCTTTCATTCAGTCAGTAGCTTCAAACATTTCTGGACGTTTTTCAATGGCAAAAATCAATGAATATTGTAAATGCACAAACAGTAATATCTCCACATTGCACGGTGCAATTCTGAAATTTTTAGCTTTTTCCTGTTAATCCTAGCATGATAAAGAAGATTCAAAGAGAGTGAGATGCCAGCTCCTTTCATTCAGTCAGTAGCTTCAAACATTTCTGGACGTTTTTCAATGGCAAAAATCAATGAATATTGTAAATGCACAAACAGTAATATCTCCACATTGCACGGTGCAATTCTGAAATTTTTAGCTTTTTCCTGTTAATCCTAGCATGATAAAGAAGATTCAAAGAGAGTGAGATGCCAGCTCCTTTCATTCAGTCAGTAGCTTCAAACATTTCTGGACGTTTTTCAATGGCAAAAATCAATGAATATTGTAAATGCACAAACAGTAATATCTCCACATTGCACGGGATCTCTGTATCCTAGCATGATAGAAGATTCAAAGGAGTGAGATGCCAGCTCCTTTCATTCAGTCTGTAGCTTCAAAAAAATTCTGGTATATGAAAACATGTTTTTCAATGGCAAAAATCAAATGATATTGTAAATGCACAAACAGTAATATTCCACATTGCACGGCT
>NW_027368633.1:0-48425 GCF_046119375.1 Phyllobates terribilis | reverse complement strand
GCCAGCTCCTTTCATTCAGTCAGTAGCTTCAACATTTTCTGTGTATATAGGATAAAATATGTATTTCAATGGCCAAAAATCAATGAATATTGTAAATGCAAAACAGTAATATCTCCACATTGCAAGGTGCAATTCTGGAAATTTTTTGCTTTTTCCTGCTAATCCTAGCATGATAAAGAAGATGCCAGCTTCTTTCATTCAGTCAGTAGCTTCAAACATTTCTGGTATATGAAAAATATGTTTTTCAATGGCAAAAATCAATGAATATTGTAAATGCACAAACAGTAATATCTCCACATTGCAAGGTGCAATTCTGAAATTTTTTGCTTTTTCCTGCTAATCCTAGCATGATAAAGAAGATTCAAAGAGAGTGAGATGCCAGCTCCTTTCATTCAGTCAGTAGCTTCAAACATTTCTGGTATATGAAAAACATGTTTTTCAATGGCAAAAATCAATGAATATTGTAAATGCACAAACAGTAATATCTCCACATTGCACGGTGCAATTCTGAAATTTTTTGCTTTTTCCTGTTAATCCTAGCATGATAAAGAAGATTCAAAGAGAGTGAGATGCCAGCTCCTTTCATTCAGTCAGTAGCTTCAAACATTTCTGGTATATGAAAAACATGTTTTTCAATGGCAAAAATCAATGAATATTGTAAATGCACAAACAGTAATATCTCCACATTGCAAGGTGCAATTCTGAAATTTTTAGCTTTTTCCTGTTAATCCTAGCATGATAAAGAAGATTCAAAGAGAGTGAGATGCCAGCTCCTTTCATTCAGTCAGTAGCTTCAAACATTTCTGGTATATGAAAACATGTTTTTCAATGGCAAAAATCAATGAATATTGTAAATGCACAAACAGTAATATCTCCACATTGCAAGGTGCAATTCTGAAATTTTTTGCTTTTTCCTGCTAATCCTAGCATGATAAAGAAGATTCAAAGAGAGTGAGATGCCAGCTCCTTTCATTCAGTCAGTAGCTTCAAACATTTCTGGTATATGAAAAACATGTTTTTCAATGGCAAAAATCAATGAATATTGTAAATGCACAAACAGTAATATCTCCACATTGCAAGGTGCAATTCTGAAATTTTTTGCTTTTTCCTGCTAATCCTAGCATGATAAAGAAGATTCAAAGAGAGTGAGATGCCAGCTCCTTTCATTCAGTCAGTAGCTTCAAACATTTCTGGTATATGAAAAACATGTTTTTCAATGGCAAAAATCAATGAATATTGTAAATGCACAAACAGTAATATCTCCACATTGCAAGGTGCAATTCTGAAATTTTTTGCTTTTTCCTGCTAATCCTAGCATGATAAAGAAGATTCAAAGAGAGTGAGATGCCAGCTCCTTTCATTCAGTCAGTAGCTTCAAACATTTCTGGTATATGAAAAACATGTTTTTCAATGGCAAAAATCAATGAATATTGTAAATGCACAAACAGTAATATCTCCACATTGCAAGGTGCAATTCTGAAATTTTTTGCTTTTTCCTGCTAATCCTAGCATGATAAAGAAGATTCAAAGAGAGTGAGATGCCAGCTCCTTTCATTCAGTCAGTAGCTTCAAACATTTCTGGTATATGAAAAACATGTTTTTCAATGGCAAAAATCAATGAATATTGTAAATGCACAAACAGTAATATCTCCACATTGCACGGTGCAATTCTGAAATTTTTTGCTTTTTCCTGTTAATCCTAGCATGATAAAGAAGATTCAAAGAGAGTGAGATGCCAGCTCCTTTCATTCAGTCAGTAGCTTCAAACATTTCTGGTATATGAAAAACATGTTTTTCAATGGCAAAAATCAATGAATATTGTAAATGCACAAACAGTAATATCTCCACATTGCAAGGTGCAATTCTGAAATTTTTTGCTTTTTCCTGCTAATCCTAGCATGATAAAGAAGATTCAAAGAGAGTGAGATGCCAGCTCCTTTCATTCAGTCAGTAGCTTCAAACATTTCTGGTATATGAAAAACATGTTTTTCAATGGCAAAAATCAATGAATATTGTAAATGCACAAACAGTAATATCTCCACATTGCACGGTGCAATTCTGAAATTTTTAGCTTTTTCCTGTTAATCCTAGCATGATAAAGAAGATTCAAAGAGAGTGAGATGCCAGCTCCTTTCATTCAGTCAGTAGCTTCAAACATTTCTGGTATATGAAAAACATGTTTTTCAATGGCAAAAATCAATGAATATTGTAAATGCACAAACAGTAATATCTCCACATTGCAAGGTGCAATTCTGAAATTCTTTGCTTTTTCCTGTTAATCCTAGCATGATAAAGAAGATTCAAAGAGAGTGAGATGCCAGCTCCTTTCATTCAGTCAGTAGCTTCAAACATTTCTGGTATATGAAAAACATGTTTTTCAATGGCAAAAATCAATGAATATTGTAAATGCACAAACAGTAATATCTCCACATTGCAAGGTGCAATTCTGAAATTTTTTGCTTTTTCCTGCTAATCCTAGCATGATAAAGAAGATTCAAAGAGAGTGAGATGCCAGCTCCTTTCATTCAGTCAGTAGCTTCAAACATTTCTGGTATATGAAAAACATGTTTTTCAATGGCAAAAATCAATGAATATTGTAAATGCACAAACAGTAATATCTCCACATTGCACGGTGCAATTCTGAAATTTTTAGCTTTTTCCTGTTAATCCTAGCATGATAAAGAAGATTCAAAGAGAGTGAGATGCCAGCTCCTTTCATTCAGTCAGTAGCTTCAAACATTTCTGGTATATGAAAAACATGTTTTTCAATGGCAAAAATCAATGAATATTGTAAATGCACAAACAGTAATATATCCACATTGCAAGGTGCAATTCTGAAATTTTTTGCTTTTTCCTGCTAATCCTAGCATGATAAAGAAGATTCAAAGAGAGTGAGATGCCAGCTCCTTTCATTCAGTCAGTAGCTTCAAACATTTCTGGTATATGAAAAACATGTTTTTCAATGGCAAAAATCAATGAATATTGTAAATGCACAAACAGTAATATCTCCACATTGCACGGTGCAATTCTGAAATTTTTAGCTTTTTCCTGTT
Source organism: Phyllobates terribilis (assembly GCF_046119375.1). NCBI lineage: Eukaryota > Metazoa > Chordata > Amphibia > Anura > Dendrobatidae > Phyllobates > Phyllobates terribilis. The sequence continues at coordinate 45,372 of NW_027368633.1, read as the reverse complement.
AATCCTAGCATGATAAAGAAGATTCAAAGAGAGTGAGATGCCAGCTCCTTTCATTCAGTCAGTAGCTTCAAACATTTCTGGTATATGAAAAACATGTTTTTCAATGGCAAAAATCAATGAATATTGTAAATGCACAAACAGTAATATCTCCACATTGCAAGGTGCAATTCTGAAATTTTTTGCTTTTTCCTGTTAATCCTAGCATGATAAAGAAGATTCAAAGAGAGTGAGATGCCAGCTCCTTTCATTCAGTCAGTAGCTTCAAACATTTCTGGTATATGAAAAACATGTTTTTCAATGGCAAAAATCAATGAATATTGTAAATGCACAAACAGTAATATCTCCACATTGCAAGGTGCAATTCTGAAATTTTTTGCTTTTTCCTGCTAATCCTAGCATGATAAAGAAGATTCAAAGAGAGTGAGATGCCAGCTCCTTTCATTCAGTCAGTAGCTTCAAACATTTCTGGTATATGAAAAACATGTTTTTCAATGGCAAAAATCAATGAATATTGTAAATGCACAAACAGTAATATCTCCACATTGCACGGTGCAATTCTGAAATTTTTAGCTTTTTCCTGTTAATCCTAGCATGATAAAGAAGATTCAAAGAGAGTGAGATGCCAGCTCCTTTCATTCAGTCAGTAGCTTCAAACATTTCTGGTATATGAAAAACATGTTTTTCAATGGCAAAAATCAATGAATATTGTAAATGCACAAACAGTAATATCTCCACATTGCAAGGTGCAATTCTGAATTTTTTTGCTTTTTCCTGCTAATCCTAGCATGATAAAGAAGATTCAAAGAGAGTGAGATGCCAGCTCCTTTCATTCAGTCAGTAGCTTCAAACATTTCTGGTATATGAAAAACATGTTTTTCAATGGCAAAAATCAATGAATATTGTAAATGCACAAACAGTAATATCTCCACATTGCAAGGTGCAATTCTGAAATTTTTTGCTTTTTCCTGTTAATCCTAGCATGATAAAGAAGATTCAAAGAGAGTGAGATGCCAGCTCCTTTCATTCAGTCAGTAGCTTCAAACATTTCTGGTATATAAAAAACATGTTTTTCAATGGCAAAAATCAATGAATATTGTAAATGCACAAACAGTAATATCTCCACATTGCAAGGTGCAATTCTGAAATTTTTTGCTTTTTCCTGCTAATCCTAGCATGATAAAGAAGATTCAAAGAGAGTGAGATGCCAGCTCCTTTCATTCAGTCAGTAGCTTCAAACATTTCTGGTATATGAAAAACATGTTTTTCAATGGCAAAAATCAATGAATATTGTAAATGCACAAACAGTAATATCTCCACATTGCACGGTGCAATTCTGAAATTTTTAGCTTTTTCCTGTTAATCCTAGCATGATAAAGAAGATTCAAAGTGAGTGAGATGCCAGCTCCTTTCATTCAGTCAGTAGCTTCAAACATTTCTGGTAGATGAAAAACATGTTTTTCAATGGCAAAAATCAATGAATATTGTAAATGCACAAACAGTAATATCTCCACATTGCAAGGTGCAATTCTGAAATTTTTTGCTTTTTCCTGCTAATCCTAGCATGATAAAGAAGATTCAAAGAGAGTGAGATGCCAGCTCCTTTCATTCAGTCAGTAGCTTCAAACATTTCTGGTATATGAAAAACATGTTTTTCAATGGCAAAAATCAATGAATATTGTAAATGCACAAACAGTAATATCTCCACATTGCACTGTGCAATTCTGAAATTTTTAGCTTTTTCCTGTTAATCCTAGCATGATAAAGAAGATTCAAAGAGAGTGAGATGCCAGCTCCTTTCATTCAGTCAGTAGCTTCAAACATTTCTGGTATATGAAAAACATGTTTTTCAATGGCAAAAATCAATGAATATTGTAAATGCACAAACAGTAATATCTCCACATTGCAAGGTGCAATTCTGAAATTTTTTGCTTTTTCCTGCTAATCCTAGCATGATAAAGAAGATTCAAAGAGAGTGAGATGCCAGCTCCTTTCATTCAGTCAGTAGCTTCAAACATTTCTGGTATATGAAAAACATGTTTTTCAATGGCAAAAATCAATGAATATTGTAAATGCACAAACAGTAATATCTCCACATTGCACGGTGCAATTCTGAAATTTTTAGCTTTTTCCTGTTAATCCTAGCATGATAAAGAAGATTCAAAGAGAGTGAGATGCCAGCTCCTTTCATTCAGTCAGTAGCTTCAAACATTTCTGGTATATGAAAAACATGTTTTTCAATGGCAAAAATCAATGAATATTGTAAATGCACAAACAGTAATATCTCCACATTGCAAGGTGCAATTCTGAATGTTTTGCTTTTTCCTGCTAATCCTAGCATGATAAAGAAGATTCAAAGAGAGTGAGATGCCAGCTCCTTTCATTCAGTCAGTAGCTTCAAACATTTCTGGTATATGAAAAACATGTTTTTCAATGGCAAAAATCAATGAATATTGTAAATGCACAAACAGTAATATCTCCACATTGCAAGGTGCAATTCTGAAATTTTTTGCTTTTTCCTGTTAATCCTAGCATGATAAAGAAGATTCAAAGAGAGTGAGATGCCAGCTCCTTTCATTCAGTCAGTAGCTTCAAACATTTCTGGTATATAAAAAACATGTTTTTCAATGGCAAAAATCAATGAATATTGTAAATGCACAAACAGTAATATCTCCACATTGCAAGGTGCAATTCTGAAATTTTTTGCTTTTTCCTGCTAATCCTAGCATGATAAAGAAGATTCAAAGAGAGTGAGATGCCAGCTCCTTTCATTCAGTCAGTAGCTTCAAACATTTCTGGTATATGAAAAACATGTTTTTCAATGGCAAAAATCAATGAATATTGTAAATGCACAAACAGTAATATCTCCACATTGCACGGTGCAATTCTGAAATTTTTAGCTTTTTCCTGTTAATCCTAGCATGATAAAGAAGATTCAAAGTGAGTGAGATGCCAGCTCCTTTCATTCAGTCAGTAGCTTCAAACATTTCTGGTATATGAAAAACATGTTTTTCAATGGCAAAAATCAATGAATATTGTAAATGCACAAACAGTAATATCTCCACATTGCAAGGTGCAATTCTGAAATTTTTTGCTTTTTCCTGCTAATCCTAGCATGATAAAGAAGATTCAAAGAGAGTGAGATGCCAGCTCCTTTCATTCAGTCAGTAGCTTCAAACATTTCTGGTATATGAAAAACATGTTTTTCAATGGCAAAAATCAATGAATATTGTAAATGCACAAACAGTAATATCTCCACATTGCACTGTGCAATTCTGAAATTTTTAGCTTTTTCCTGTTAATCCTAGCATGATAAAGAAGATTCAAAGAGAGTGAGATGCCAGCTCCTTTCATTCAGTCAGTAGCTTCAAACATTTCTGGTATATGAAAAACATGTTTTTCAATGGCAAAAATCAATGAATATTGTAAATGCACAAACAGTAATATCTCCACATTGCAAGGTGCAATTCTGAAATTTTTTGCTTTTTCCTGTTAATCCTAGCATGATAAAGAAGATTCAAAGAGAGTGAGATGCCAGCTCCTTTCATTCAGTCAGTAGCTTCAAACATTTCTGGTATATGAAAAACATGTTTTTCAATGGCAAAAATCAATGAATATTGTAAATGCACAAACAGTAATATCTCCACATTGCAAGGTGCAATTCTGAAATTTTTTGCTTTTTCCTGCTAATCCTAGCATGATAAAGAAGATTCAAAGAGAGTGAGATGCCAGCTCCTTTCATTCAGTCAGTAGCTTCAAACATTTCTGGTATATGAAAAACATGTTTTTCAATGGCAAAAATCAATGAATATTGTAAATGCACAAACAGTAATATCTCCACATTGCACGGTGCAATTCTGAAATTTTTAGCTTTTTCCTGTTAATCCTAGCATGATAAAGAAGATTCAAAGAGAGTGAGATGCCAGCTCCTTTCATTCAGTCAGTAGCTTCAAACATTTCTGGTATATGAAAAACATGTTTTTCAATGGCAAAAATCAATGAATATTGTAAATGCACAAACAGTAATATCTCCACATTGCAAGGTGCAATTCTGAAATTTTTTGCTTTTTCCTGTTAATCCTAGCATGATAAAGAAGATTCAAAGAGAGTGAGATGCCAGCTCCTTTCATTCAGTCAGTAGCTTCAAACATTTCTGGTATATGAAAAACGTTTTTCAATGGCAAAAATCAATGAATATTGTAAATGCACAAACAGTAATTTCTCCGCATTGCAAGGTGCAAGTCTGAAATTTTTTGCTTTTTCCTGCTCCTCTTAGCATGATAAAGAAGATTCAAAGAGAGTGAGATGCCAGCTCCTTTCATTCAGTCAGTAGCTTCAATCATTTCTGGACGTTTTTCAATGGCAAAAATCAATGAATATTGTAAATGCACAAACAGTAATTTCTCCGCATTGCAAGGTGCAATTCTGAAATTTTTTGCTTTTTCCTGCTCCTCTTAGCATGATAAAGAAGATTCAAAGAGAGTGAGATGCCAGCTCCTTTCATTCAGTCAGTAGCTTCAAACATTTCTGGTATATGAATAACATGATGTTTTTCAATGGCAAAAATCAATGAATATTGTAAATGCACAAACAGTAATTTCTCCGCATTGCAAGGTGCAAGTCTGAAATTTTTTGCTTTTTCCTGCTCCTCTTAGCATGATAAAGAAGATTCAAAGAGAGTGAGATGCCAGTTACTTTCATGCAGTCAGTAGCTTCAATCATTTCTGGACGTTTTTCAATGGTAAAAATCAATGAATATTGTAAATGCACAAACAGTAATTTCTCCACATTGCAAGGTGCAATTCTGAAATTTTTTGCTTTTTCCTGCTCCTCTTAGCATGATAAAGAAGATTCAAAGAGAGTGAGATGCCAGCTCCTTTCATTCAGTCAGTAGCTTCAAACATTTCTGGTATATGAATAACATGATGTTTTTCAATGGCAAAAATCAATGAATATTGTAAATGCACAAACAGTAATTTCTCCGCATTGCAAGGTGCAATTTTGAAATTTTTTGCTTTTTCCTGCTCCTCTTAGCATGATAAAGAAGATTCAAAGAGAGTGAGATGCCAGATCCTTTCATTCAGTCAGTAGCTTCAAACATTTCTGGTATATGAATAACATGATGTTTTTCAATGGCAAAAATCAATGAATATTGTAAATGCACAAACAGTAATTTCTCCGCATTGCAAGGTGCAATTCTGAAATTTTTTGCTTTTTCCTGCTCCTCTTAGCATCATAAAGAAGATTCAAAAAGAGTGAGATGCCAGCTCCTTTCATTCAGTCAGTAGCTTCAATCATTTCTGGATGTTTTTCAATGGCAAAAATCAATGAATATTGTAAATGCACAAACAGTAATTTCTCCGCATTGCAAGGTGCAATTCTGAAATTTTTTGCTTTTTCCTGCTCCTCTTAGCATGATAAAGAAGATTCAAAGAGAGTGAGATGCCAGCTCCTTTCATTCAGTCAGTAGCTTCAATCATTTCTGGATGTTTTTCAATGGCAAAAATCAATGAATATTGTAAATGCACAAACAGTAATTTCTCCGCATTGCAAGGTGCAATTCTGAAATTTTTTGCTTTTTCCTGCTCCTCTTAGCATGATAAAGAAGATTCAAAGAGAGTGAGATGCCAGCTCCTTTCATTCAGTCAGTAGCTTCAAACATTTCTGGTATATGAATAACATGATGTTTTTCAATGGCAAAAATCAATGAATATTGTAAATGCACAAACAGTAATTTCTCCGCATTGCAAGGTGCAAGTCTGAAATTTTTTTGCTTTTTCCTGCTCCTCTTAGCATGATAAAGAAGATTCAAAGAGAGTGAGATGCCAGCTACTTTCATTCAGTCAGTAGCTTCAATCATTTCTGGACGTTTTTCAATGGTAAAAATCAATGAATATTGTAAATGCACAAACAGTAATTTCTCCACATTGCAAGGTGCAATTCTGAAATTTTTTGCTTTTTCCTGCTCCTCTTAGCATGATAAAGAAGATTCAAAGAGAGTGAGATGCCAGCTCCTTTCATTCAGTCAGTAGCTTCAAACATTTCTGGTATATGAATAACATGATGTTTTTCAATGGCAAAAATCAATGAATATTGTAAATGCACAAACAGTAATTTCTCCACATTGCAAGGTGCAATTCTGAAATTTTTTGCTTTTTCCTGCTCCTCTTAGCATGATAAAGAAGATTCAAAGAGAGTGAGATGCCAGCTCCTTTCATTCAGTCAGTAGCTTCAAACATTTCTGGTATATGAATAACATGATGTTTTTCAATGGCAAAAATCAATGAATATTGTAAATGCACAAACAGTAATTTCTCCGCATTGCAAGGTGCAATTCTGAAATTTTTTGCTTTTTCCTGCTCCTCTTAGCATGATAAAGAAGATTCAAAGAGAGTGAGATGCCAGCTCCTTTCATTCAGTCAGTAGCTTCAATCATTTCTGGACGTTTTTCAATGGCAAAAATCAATGAATATTGTAAATGCACAAACAGTAATTTCTCCGCATTGCAAGGTGCAATTCTGAAATTTTTTGCTTTTTCCTGCTCCTCTTAGCATGATAAAGAAGATTCAAAGAGAGTGAGATGTCAGCTCCTTTCATTCAGTCAGTAGCTTCAAACATTTCTGGTATATGAATAACATGATGTTTTTCAATGGCAAAAATCAATGAATATTGTAAATGCACAAACAGTAATTTCTCCGCATTGCAAGGTGCAATTCTGAAATTTTTTGCTTTTTCCTGCTCCTCTTAGCATGATAAAGAAGATTCAAAGAGAGTGAGATGCCAGCTCCTTTCATTCAGTCAGTAGCTTCAATCATTTCTGGACGTTTTTCAATGGCAAAAATCAATGAATATTGTAAATGCACAAACAGTAATTTCTCCGCATTGCAAGGTGCAATTCTGAAATTTTTTGCTTTTTCCTGCTCCTCTTAGCATGATAAAGAAGATTCAAAGAGAGTGAGATGCCAGCTCCTTTCATTCAGTCAGTAGCTTCAAACATTTCTGGAATATGAATAACATGATGTTTTTCAATGGCAAAAATCAATGAATATTGTAAATGCACAAACAGTAATTTCTCCGCATTGCAAGGTGCAAGTCTGAAATTTTTTGCTTTTTCCTGCTCCTCTTAGCATGATAAAGAAGATTCAAAGAGAGTGAGATGCCAGCTACTTTCATTCAGTCAGTAGCTTCAATCATTTCTGGACGTTTTTCAATGGTAAAAATCAATGAATATTGTAAATGCACAAACAGTAATTTCTCCACATTGCAATGTGCAATTCTAAAATTTTTTGCTTTTTCCTGCTCCTCTTAGCATGATAAAGAAGATTCAAAGAGAGTGAGATGCCAGCTCCTTTCATTCAGTCAGTAGCTTCAAACATTTCTGGTATATGAATAACATGATGTTTTTCAATGGCAAAAATCAATGAATATTGTAAATGCACAAACAGTAATTTCTCCGCATTGCAAGGTGCAATTCTGAAATTTTTTGCTTTTTCCTGCTCCTCTTAGCATGATAAAGAAGATTCAAAGAGAGTGAGATGCCAACTCCTTTCATTCAGTCAGTAGCTTCAAACATTTCTGGTATATGAATAACATGATGTTTTTCAATGGCAAAAATCAATGAATATTGTAAATGCACAAACAGTAATTTCTCCGCATTGCAAGGTGCAATTCTGAAATTTTTTGCTTTTTCCTGCTCCTCTTAGCATGATAAAGAAGATTCAAAGAGAGTGAGGTGCCAGCTCCTTTCATTCAGTCAGTAGCTTCAAACATTTCTGGTATATGAATAACATGTTTTTCAATGGCAAAAATCAATGAATATTGTAAATGCACAAACAGTAATTTCTCCGCATTGCAAGGTGCAATTCTGAAATTTTTTGCTTTTTCCTGCTCCTCTTAGCATGATAAAGAAGATTCAAAGAGAGTGAGATGCCAGCTCCTTTCATTCAATCAGTAGCTTCAATCATTTCTGGACGTTTTTCAATGGCAAAAATCAATGAATATTGTAAATGCACAAACAGTAATTTCTCCGCATTGCAAGGTGCAATTCTGAAATTTTTTGCTTTTTCCTGCTCCTCTTAGCATGATAAAGAAGATTCAAAGAGAGTGAGATGCCAGATCCTTTCATTCAGTCAGTAGCTTCAATCATTTCTGGACGTTTTTCAATGGCAAAAATCAATGAATATTGTAAATGCACAAACAGTAATTTCTCCGCATTGCAAGGTGCAATTCTGAAATTTTTTGCTTTTTCCTGCTCCTCTTAGCATGATAAAGAAGATTCAAAGAGAGTGAGATGCCAGCTCCTTTGATTCAGTCAGTAGCTTCAAACATTTCTGGTATATGAATAACATGATGTTTTTCAATGGCAAAAATCAATGAATATTGTAAATGCACAAACAGTAATTTCTCCGCATTGCAAGGTGCAAGTCTGAAATTTTTTGCTTTTTCCTGCTCCTCTTAGCATGATAAAGAAGATTCAAAGAGAGTGAGATGCCAGCTACTTTCATTCAGTCAGTAGCTTCAATCATTTCTGGACGTTTTTCAATGGTAAAAATCAATGAATATTGTAAATGCACAAACAGTAATTTCTCCACATTGCAAGGTGCAATTCTGAAATTTTTTGCTTTTTCCTGCTCCTCTTAGCATGATAAAGAAGATTCAAAGAGAGTGAGATGCCAGCTCCTTTCATTCAGTCAGTAGCTTCAAACATTTCTGGTATATGAATAACATGATGTTTTTCAATGGCAAAAATCAATGAATATTGTAAATGCACAAACAGTAATTTCTCCGCATTGCAAGGTGCAAGTCTGAAATTTTTTGCTTTTTCCTGCTCCTCTTAGCATGATAAAGAAGATTCAAAGAGAGTGAGATGCCAGCTACTTTCATTCAGTCAGTAGCTTCAATCATTTCTGGACGTTTTTCAATGGTAAAAATCAATGAATATTGTAAATGCACAAACAGTAATTTCTCCACATTGCAAGGTGCAATTCTGAAATTTTTTGCTTTTTCCTGCTCCTCTTAGCATGATAAAGAAGATTCAAAGAGAGTGAGATGCCAGCTCCTTTCATTCAGTCAGTAGCTTCAAACATTTCTGGTATATGAATAACATGATGTTTTTCAATGGCAAAAATCAATGAATATTGTAAATGCACAAACAGTAATTTCTCCACATTGCAAGGTGCAATTCTGAAATTTTTTGCTTTTTCCTGCTCCTCTTAGCATGATAAAGAAGATTCAAAGAGAGTGAGATGCCAGCTCCTTTCATTCAGTCAGTAGCTTCAAACATTTCTGGTATATGAATAACATGATGTTTTTCAATGGCAAAAATCAATGAATATTGTAAATGCACAAACAGTAATTTCTCCGCATTGCAAGGTGCAATTCTGAAATTTTTTGCTTTTTCCTGCTCCTCTTAGCATGATAAAGAAGATTCAAAGAGAGTGAGATGCCAGCTCCTTTCATTCAGTCAGTAGCTTCAATCATTTCTGGACGTTTTTCAATGGCAAAAATCAATGAATATTGTAAATGCACAAACAGTAATTTCTCCGCATTGCAAGGTGCAATTCTGAAATTTTTTGCTTTTTCCTGCTCCTCTTAGCATGATAAAGAAGATTCAAAGAGAGTGAGATGTCAGCTCCTTTCATTCAGTCAGTAGCTTCAAACATTTCTGGTATATGAATAACATGATGTTTTTCAATGGCAAAAATCAATGAATATTGTAAATGCACAAACAGTAATTTCTCCGCATTGCAAGGTGCAATTCTGAAATTTTTTGCTTTTTCCTGCTCCTCTTAGCATGATAAAGAAGATTCAAAGAGAGTGAGATGCCAGCTCCTTTCATTCAGTCAGTAGCTTCAATCATTTCTGGACGTTTTTCAATGGCAAAAATCAATGAATATTGTAAATGCACAAACAGTAATTTCTCCGCATTGCAAGGTGCAATTCTGAAATTTTTTGCTTTTTCCTGCTCCTCTTAGCATGATAAAGAAGATTCAAAGAGAGTGAGATGCCAGCTCCTTTCATTCAGTCAGTAGCTTCAAACATTTCTGGTATATGAATAACATGATGTTTTTCAATGGCAAAAATCAATGAATATTGTAAATGCACAAACAGTAATTTCTCCGCATTGCAAGGTGCAAGTCTGAAATTTTTTGCTTTTTCCTGCTCCTCTTAGCATGATAAAGAAGATTCAAAGAGAGTGAGATGCCAGCTCCTTTCATTCAGTCAGTAGCTTCAATCATTTCTGGATGTTTTTCAATGGCAAAAATCAATGAATATTGTAAATGCACAAACTGTAATTTCTCCGTATTGCAAGGTGCAATTCTGAAATTTTTTGCTTTTTCCTGCTCCTCTTAGCATGATAAAGAAGATTCAAAGAGAGTGAGATGCCAGCTCCTTTCATTCAGTCAGTAGCTTCAATCATTTCTGGACGTTTTTCAATGGCAAAAATCAATGAATATTGTAAATGCACAAACAGTAATTTCTCCGCATTGCAAGGTGCAATTCTGAAATTTTTTGCTTTTTCCTGCTCCTCTTAGCATGATAAAGAAGATTCAAAGAGAGTGAGATGACAGCTCCTTTCATTTAGTCAGTACCTTCAATCATTTCTGGACGTTTTTCAATGGCAAAAATCAATGAATATTGTAAATGCACAAACAGTAATTTCTCCGCATTGCAAGGTGCAATTCTGAAATTTTTTGCTTTTTCCCGCTCCTCTTAGCATGATAAAGAAGATTGAAAGAGAGTGAGGTGCCAGCTCCTTTCATTCAGTCAGTAGCTTCAAACATTTCTGGTATATGAATAACATGTTTTTCAATGGCAAAAATCAATGAATATTGTAAATGCACAAACAGTAATTTCTCCGCATTGCAAGGTGCAATTCTGAAATTTTTTGATTTTTCCTGCTCCTCTTTGCATGATAAAGAAGATTCAAAGAGAGTGAGATGCCAGCTCCTTTCATTCAGTCAGTAGCTTCAATCATTTCTGGACGTTTTTCAATGGCAAAAATCAATGAATATTGTAAATGCACAAACAGTAATTTCTCCGCATTGCAAGGTGCAATTCTGAAATTTTTTGCTTTTTCCTGCTCCTCTTAGCATGATAAAGAAGATTCAAAGAGAGTGAGATGCCAGCTCCTTTCATTCAGTCAGTAGCTTCAAACATTTCTGGTATATGAATAACATGATGTTTTTCAATGGCAAAAATCAATGAATATTGTAAATGCACAAACAGTAATTTCTCCGCATTGCAAGGTGCAATTCTGAAATTTTTTGCTTTTTCCTGCTCCTCTTAGCATGATAAAGAAGATTCAAAGAGAGTGAGATGCCAGCTCCTTTCATTCAGTCAGTAGCTTCAAACATTTCTGGTATATGAATAACATGATGTTTTTCAATGGCAAAAATCAATGAATATTGTAAATGCACAAACAGTAATTTCTCCGCATTGCAAGGTGCAAGTCTGAAATTTTTTGCTTTTTCCTGCTCCTCTTAGCATGATAAAGAAGATTCAAAGAGAGTGAGATGCCAGCTACTTTCATTCAGTCAGTAGCTTCAATCATTTCTGGACGTTTTTCAATGGTAAAAATCAATGAATATTGTAAATGCACAAACAGTAATTTCTCCACATTGCAAGGTGCAATTCTGAAATTTTTTGCTTTTTCCTGCTCCTCTTAGCACGATAAAGAAGATTCAAAGAGAGTGAGATGCCAGCTCCTTTCATTCAGTCAGTAGCTTCAAACATTTCTGGTATATGAATAACATGATGTTTTTCAATGGCAAAAATCAATGAATATTGTAAATGCACAAACAGTAATTTCTCCGCATTGCAAGGTGCAATTCTGAAATTTTTTGCTTTTTCCTGCTCCTCTTAGCATGATAAAGAAGATTCAAAGAGAGTGAGATGCCAGCTCCTTTCATTCAGTCAGTAGCTTCAATCATTTCTGGATGTTTTTCAATGGCAAAAATCAATGAATATTGTAAATGCACAAACTGTAATTTCTCCGCATTGCAAGGTGCAATTCTGAAATTTTTTGCTTTTTCCTGCTCCTCTTAGCATGATAAAGAAGATTCAAAGAGAGTGAGATGCCAGCTCCTTTCATTCAGTCAGTAGCTTCAATCATTTCTGGACGTTTTTCAGTGGCAAAAATCAATGAATATTGTAAATGCACAAACAGTAATTTCTCCGCATTGCAAGGTGCAATTCTGAAATTTTTTGCTTTTTCCTGCTCCTCTTAGCATGATAAAGAAGATTCAAAGAGAGTGAGATGCCAGCTCCTTTCATTCAGTCAGTACCTTCAATCATTTCTGGACGTTTTTCAATGGCAAAAATCAATGAATATTGTAAATGCACAAACAGTAATTTCTCCGCATTGCAAGGTGCAAGTCTGAAATTTTTTGCTTTTTCCTGCTCCTCTTAGCATGATAAAGAAGATTCAAAGAGAGTGAGATGCCAGCTACTTTCATTCAGTCAGTAGCTTCAATCATTTCTGGACGTTTTTCAATGGTAAAAATCAATGAATATTGTAAATGCACAAACAGTAATTTCTCCACATTGCAAGGTGCAATTCTGAAATTTTTTGCTTTTTCCTGCTCCTCTTAGCATGATAACGAAGATTCAAAGAGAGTGAGATGCCAGCTCCTTTCATTCAGTCAGTAGCTTCAAACATTTCTGGTATATGAATAACATGATGTTTTTCAATGGCAAAAATCAATGAATATTGTAAATGCACAAACAGTAATTTCTCCGCATTGCAAGGTGCAATTCTGAAATTTTTTGCTTTTTCCTGCTCCTCTTAGCATGATAAAGAAGATTCAAAGAGAGTGAGATGCCAGCTCCTTTCATTCAGTCAGTAGCTTCAATCATTTCTGGATGTTTTTCAATGGCAAAAATCAATGAATATTGTAAATGCACAAACTGTAATTTCTCCGCATTGCAAGGTGCAATTCTGAAATTTTTTGCTTTTTCCTGCTCCTCTTAGCATGATAAAGAAGATTCAAAGAGAGTGAGATGCCAGCTCCTTTCATTCAGTCAGTAGCTTCAATCATTTCTGGACGTTTTTCAATGGCAAAAATCAATGAATATTGTAAATGCACAAACAGTAATTTCTCCGCATTGCAAGGTGCAATTCTGAAATTTTTTGCTTTTTCCTGCTCCTCTTAGCATGATAAAGAAGATTCAAAGAGAGTGAGATGCCAGCTCCTTTCATTCAGTCAGTAGCTTCAATCATTTCTGGACGTTTTTCAATGGCAAAAATCAATGAATATTGTAAATGCACAAACAGTAATTTCTCCGCATTGCAAGGTGCAATTCTGAAATTTTTTGCTTTTTCCCGCTCCTCTTAGCATGATAAAGAAGATTCAAAGAGAGTGAGGTGCCAGCTCCTTTCATTCAGTCAGTAGCTTCAAACATTTCTGGTATATGAATAACATGTTTTTCAATGGCAAAAATCAATGAATATTGTAAATGCACAAACAGTAATTTCTCCGCATTGCAAGGTGCAATTCTGAAATTTTTTGATTTTTCCTGCTCCTCTTAGCATGATAAAGAAGATTCAAAGAGAGTGAGATGCCAGCTCCTTTCATTCAGTCAGTAGCTTCAATCATTTCTGGACGTTTTTCAATGGCAAAAATCAATGAATATTGTAAAAGCACAAACAGTAATTTCTCCGCATTGCAAGGTGCAATTCTGAAATTTTTTGCTTTTTCCTGCTCCTCTTAGCATGATAAAGAAGATTCAAAGAGAGTGAGATGCCAGCTCCTTTCATTCAGTCAGTAGCTTCAAACATTTCTGGTATATGAATAACATGATGTTTTTCAATGGCAAAAATCAATGAATATTGTAAATGCACAAACAGTAATTTCTCCGCATTGCAAGGTGCAATTCTGAAATTTTTTGCTTTTTCCTGCTCCTCTTAGCATGATAAAGAAGATTCAAAGAGAGTGAGATGCCAGCTCCTTTCATTCAGTCAGTAGCTTCAAACATTTCTGGTATATGAAAAACATGTTTTTCAATGGCAAAAATCAATGAATATTGTAAATGCACAAACAGTAATATCTCCACATTGCAAGGTGCAATTCTGAAATTCTTTGCTTTTTCCTGCTAATCCTAGCTTGATAAAGAAGATTCAAAGAGAGTGAGATGCCAGCTCCTTTCATTCAGTCAGTAGCTTCAAACATTTCTGGTATATGAAAAACATGTTTTTCAATGGCAAAAATCAATGAATATTGTAAATGCACAAACAGTAATTTCTCCGCATTGCAAGGTGCAATTCTGAAATTTTTTGCTTTTTCCTGCTCCTCTTAGCATGATAAAGAAGATTCAAAGAGAGTGAGATGCCAGCTCCTTTCATTCAGTCAGTAGCTTCAAACATTTCTGGTATATGAAAAACATGTTTTTCAATGGCAAAAATCAATGAATATTGTAAATGCACAAACAGTAATATCTCCACATTGCAAGGTGCAATTCTGAAATTCTTTGCTTTTTCCTGCTAATCCTAGCTTGATAAAGAAGATTCAAAGAGAGTGAGATGCCAGCTCCTTTCATTCAGTCAGTAGCTTCAAACATTTCTGGTATATGAAAAACATGTTTTTCAATGGCAAAAATCAATGAATATTGTAAATGCACAAACAGTAATATCTCCACATTGCAAGGTGCAATTCTGAAATTTTTAGCTTTTTCCTGTTAATCCTAGCATGATAAAGAAGATTCAAAGAGAGTGAGATGCCAGCTCCTTTCATTCAGTCAGTAGCTTCAAACATTTCTGGACGTTTTTCAATGGCAAAAATCAATGAATATTGTAAATGCACAAACAGTAATATCTCCACATTGCAAGGTGCAATTCTGAAATTTTTTGCTTTTTCCTGTTAATCCTAGCATGATAAAGAAGATTCAAAGAGAGTGAGATGCCAGCTCCTTTCATTCAGTCAGTAGCTTCAAACATTTCTGGTATATGAAAAACATGTTTTTCAATGGCAAAAATCAATGAATATTGTAAATGCACAAACAGTAATATCTCCACATTGCAAGGTGCAATTCTGAAATTTTTTGCTTTTTCCTGCTAATCCTAGCATGATAAAGAAGATTCAAAGAGAGTGAGATGCCAGCTCCTTTCATTCAGTCAGTAGCTTCAAACATTTCTGGTATATGAAAAACATGTTTTTCAATGGCAAAAATCAATGAATATTGTAAATGCACAAACAGTAATATCTCCACATTGCAAGGTGCAATTCTGAAATTTTTTACTTTTTCCTGCTAATCCTAGCATGATAAAGAAGATTCAAAGAGAGTGAGATGCCAGCTCCTTTCATTCAGTCAGTAGCTTCAAACATTTCTGGACGTTTTTCAATGGCAAAAATCAATGAATATTGTAAATGCACAAACAGTAATATCTCCACATTGCAAGGTGCAATTCTGAAATTTTTTGCTTTTTCCTGTTAATCCTAGCATGATAAAGAAGATTCAAAGAGAGTGAGATGCCAGCTCCTTTCATTCAGTCAGTAGCTTCAAACATTTCTGGACGTTTTTCAATGGCAAAAATCAATGAATATTGTAAATGCACAAACAGTAATATCTCCACATTGCAAGGTGCAATTCTGAAATTTTTTGCTTTTTCCTGTTAATCCTAGCATGATAAAGAAGATTCAAAGAGAGTGAGATGCCAGCTCCTTTCATTCAGTCAGTAGCTTCAAACATTTCTGGTATATGAAAAACATGTTTTTCAATGGCAAAAATCAATGAATATTGTAAATGCACAAACAGTAATATCTCCACATTGCAAGGTGCAATTCTGAAATTTTTTGCTTTTTCCTGTTAATCCTAGCATGATAAAGAAGATTCAAAGAGAGTGAGATGCCAGCTCCTTTCATTCAGTCAGTAGCTTCAAACATTTCTGGTATATGAAAAACATGTTTTTCAATGGCAAAAATCAATGAATATTTTAAATGCACAAACAGTAATATCTCCACATTGCAAGGTGCAATTCTGAAATTTTTTGCTTTTTCCTGCTAATCCTAGCATGATAAAGAAGATTCAAAGAGAGTGAGATGCCAGCTCCTTTCATTCAGTCAGTAGCTTCAAACATTTCTGGACGTTTTTCAATGGCAAAAATCAATGAATATTGTAAATGCACAAACAGTAATATCTCCACATTGCAAGGTGCAATTCTGAAATTTTTTGCTTTTTCCTG
The DNA here is from genome assembly GCF_046119375.1 of Phyllobates terribilis. Classification (NCBI taxonomy): domain Eukaryota; kingdom Metazoa; phylum Chordata; class Amphibia; order Anura; family Dendrobatidae; genus Phyllobates; species Phyllobates terribilis. Next base: position 29,195 of record NW_027368633.1, on the reverse strand, counting down.
TTAATCCTAGCATGATAAAGAAGATTCAAAGAGAGTGAGATGCCAGCTCCTTTCATTCAGTCAGTAGCTTCAAACATTTCTGGTATATGAAAAACATGTTTTTCAATGGCAAAAATCAATGAATATTGTAAATGCACAAACAGTAATATCTCCACATTGCAAGGTGCAATTCTGAAATTTTTTGCTTTTTCCTGTTAATCCTAGCATGATAAAGAAGATTCAAAGAGAGTGACATGCCAGCTCCTTTCATTCAGTCAGTAGCTTCAAACATTTCTGGTATATGAAAAACATGTTTTTCAATGGCAAAAATCAATGAATATTGTAAATGCACAAACAGTAATATCTCCACATTGCAAGGTGCAATTCTGAAATTTTTTGCTTTTTCCTGCTAATCCTAGCATGATAAAGAAGATTCAAAGAGAGTGAGATGCCAGCTCCTTTCATTCAGTCAGTAGCTTCAAACATTTCTGGACGTTTTTCAATGGCAAAAATCAATGAATATTGTAAATGCACAAACAGTAATATCTCCACATTGCAAGGTGCAATTCTGAAATTTTTTGCTTTTTCCTGTTAATCCTAGCATGATAAAGAAGATTCAAAGAGAGTGAGATGCCAGCTCCTTTCATTCAGTCAGTAGCTTCAAACATTTCTGGTATATGAAAAACATGTTTTTCAATGGCAAAAATCAATGAATATTGTAAATGCACAAACAGTAATATCTCCACATTGCAAGGTGCAATTCTGAAATTTTTTGCTTTTTCCTGCTAATCCTAGCATGATAAAGAAGATTCAAAGAGAGTGAGATGCCAGCTCCTTTCATTCAGTCAGTAGCTTCAAACATTTCTGGTATATGAAAAACACATGTTTTTCAATGGCAAAAATCAATGAATATTGTAAATGCACAAACAGTAATATCTCCACATTGCAAGGTGCAATTCTGAAATTTTTTGCTTTTTCCTGCTAATCCTAGCATGATAAAGAAGATTCAAAGAGAGTGAGATGCCAGCTCCTTTCATTCAGTCAGTAGCTTCAAACATTTCTGGTATATGAAAAACATGTTTTTCAATGGCAAAAATCAATGAATATTGTAAATGCACAAACAGTAATATCTCCACATTGCAAGGTGCAATTCTGAAATTTTTAGCTTTTTCCTGTTAATCCTAGCATGATAAAGAAGATTCAAAGAGAGTGAGATGCCAGCTCCTTTCATTCAGTCAGTAGCTTCAAACATTTCTGGACGTTTTTCAATGGCAAAAATCAATGAATATTGTAAATGCACAAACAGTAATATCTCCACATTGCAAGGTGCAATTCTGAAATTTTTTGCTTTTTCCTGTTAATCCTAGCATGATAAAGAAGATTCAAAGAGAGTGAGATGCCAGCTCCTTTCATTCAGTCAGTAGCTTCAAACATTTCTGGTATATGAAAAACGTTTTTCAATGGCAAAAATCAATGAATATTGTAAATGCACAAACAGTAATATCTCCACATTGCAAGGTGCAATTCTGAAATTTTTTGCTTTTTCCTGCTAATCCTAGCATGATAAAGAAGATTCAAAGAGAGTGAGATGCCAGCTCCTTTCATTCAGTCAGTAGCTTCAAACATTTCTGGTATATGAAAAACATGTTTTTCAATGGCAAAAATCAATGAATATTGTAAATGCACAAACAGTAATATCTCCACATTGCAAGGTGCAATTCTGAAATTTTTTGCTTTTTCCTGCTAATCCTAGCATGATAAAGAAGATTCAAAGAGAGTGAGATGCCAGCTCCTTTCATTCAGTCAGTAGCTTCAAACATTTCTGGACGTTTTTCAATGGCAAAAATCAATGAATATTGTAAATGCACAAACAGTAATATCTCCACATTGCAAGGTGCAATTCTGAAATTTTTTGCTTTTTCCTGTTAATCCTAGCATGATAAAGAAGATTCAAAGAGAGTGAGATGCCAGCTCCTTTCATTCAGTCAGTAGCTTCAAACATTTCTGGTATATGAAAAACATGTTTTTCAATGGCAAAAATCAATGAATATTGTAAATGCACAAACAGTAATATCTCCACATTGCAAGGTGCAATTCTGAAATTTTTTGCTTTTTCCTGTTAATCCTAGCATGATAAAGAAGATTCAAAGAGAGTGAGATGCCAGCTCCTTTCATTCAGTCAGTAGCTTCAAACATTTCTGGTATATGAAAAACATGTTTTTCAATGGCAAAAATCAATGAATATTGTAAATGCACAAACAGTAATATCTCCACATTGCAAGGTGAAATTCTGAAATTTTTTGCTTTTTCCTGTTAATCCTAGCATGATAAAGAAGATTCAAAGAGAGTGAGATGCCAGCTCCTTTCATTCAGTCAGTAGCTTCAAACATTTCTGGTATATGAAAAACATGTTTTTCAATGGCAAAAATCAATGAATATTGTAAATGCACAAACAGTAATATCTCCACATTGCAAGGTGCAATTCTGAAATTTTTTGCTTTTTCCTGCTAATCCTAGCATGATAAAGAAGATTCAAAGAGAGTGAGATGCCAGCTCCTTTCATTCAGTCAGTAGCTTCAATCATTTCTGGACATTTTTCAATGGCAAAAATCAATGAATATTGTAAATGCACAAACAGTAATTTCTCCGCATTGCAAGGTGCAATTCTGAAATTTTTTGCTTTTTCCTGCTCCTCTTAGCATGATAAAGAAGATTCAAAGAGAGTGAGATGACAGCTCCTTTCATTCAGTCAGTAGCTTCAATCATTTCTGGACGTTTTTCAATGGCAAAAATCAATGAATATTGTAAATGCACAAACAGTAATTTCTCCGCATTGCAAGGTGCAATTCTGAAATTTTTTGCTTTTTCCTGCTCCTCTTAGCATGATAAAGAAGATTCAAAGAGAGTGAGGTGCCAGCTCCTTTCATTCAGTCAGGAGCTTCAAACATTTCTGGTATATGAATAACATGTTTTTCAATGGCAAAAATCAATGAATATTGTAAATGCACAAACAGTAATTTCTCCGCATTGCAAGGTGCAATTCTGAAATTTTTTGCTTTTTCCTGCTCCTCTTAGCATGATAAAGAAGATTCAAAGAGAGTGAGATGCCAGCTCCTTTCATTCAGTCAGTAGCTTCAATCATTTCTGGACGTTTTTCAATGGCAAAAATCAATGAATATTGTAAATGCACAAACAGTAATTTCTCCGCATTGCAAGGTGCAATTCTGAAATTTTTTGCTTTTTCCTGCTCCTCTTAGCATGATAAAGAAGATTCAAAGAGAGTGAGATGCCAGCTCCTTTCATTCAGTCAGTACCTTCAATCATTTCTGGACGTTTTTCAATGGCAAAAATCAATGAATATTGTAAATGCACAAACAGTAATTTCTCCGCATTGCAAGGTGCAATTCTGAAATTTTTTGCTTTTTCCTGCTCCTCTTAGCATGATAAAGAAGATTCAAAGAGAGTGAGGTGCCAGCTCCTTTCATTCAGTCAGGAGCTTCAAACATTTCTGGTATATGAATAACATGTTTTTCAATGGCAAAAATCAATGAATATTGTAAATGCACAAACAGTAATTTCTCCGCATTGCAAGGTGCAATTCTGAAATTTTTTGCTTTTTCCTGCTCCTCTTAGCATGATAAAGAAGATTCAAAGAGAGTGAGATGCCAGCTCCTTTCATTCAGTCAGTAGCTTCAATCATTTCTGGACGTTTTTCAATGGCAAAAATCAATGAATATTGTAAATGCACAAACAGTAATTTCTCCACATTGGAAGGTGCAATTCTGAAATTTTTTGCTTTTTCCTGCTCCTCTTAGCATGATAAACAAGATTCAAAGAGAGTGAGATGCCAGCTCCTTTCATTCAGTCAGTAGCTTCAATCATTTCTGGACGTTTTTCAATGGCAAAAATCATTGAATATTGTAAATGCACAAACAGTAATTTCTCCGCATTGCAAGGTGCAATTCTGAAATTTTTTACTTTTTCCTGCTCCTCTTAGCATGATAAAGAAGATTCAAAGAGAGTGAGATGCCAGCTCCTTTCATTCAGTCAGTAGCTTCAATCATTTCTGGTATATGAATAACATGATGTTTTTCATTCGCAAAAATCAATGAATATTGTAAATGCACAAACAGTAATTTCTCCGCATTGCAAGGTGCAATTCTGAAATTTTTTGCTTTTTCCTGCTCCTCTTAGCATAATAAAGAAGATTCAAAGAGAGTGAGATGCCAGCTCCTTTCATTCAGTCAGTAGCTTCAATCATTTCTGGATGTTTTTCAATGGCAAAAATCAATGAATATTGTAAATGCACAAACAGTAATTTCTCCGCATTGCAAGGTGCAATTCTGAAATTTTTTGCTTTTTCCTGCTCCTCTTAGCATGATAAAGAAGATTCAAAGAGAGTGAGATGCCAGCTCCTTTCCTTCAGTCAGTAGCTTCAATCATTTCTGGTATATGAATAACATGATGTTTTTCAATGGCAAAAATCAATGAATTTTGTAAATGCACAAACAGTAATTTCTCCGCATTGCAAGGCGCAATTCTGAAATTTTTTGCTTTTTCCTGCTCCTCTTAGCATGATAAAGAAGATTCAAAGAGAGTGAGATGCCAGCTCCTTTCATTCAGTCAGTAGCTTCAATCATTTCTGGACATTTTTCAATGGCAAAAATCAATGAATATTGTAAATGCACAAACAGTAATTTCTCCGCATTGCAAGGTGCAATTCTGAAATTTTTTGCTTTTTCCTGCTCCTCTTAGCATGATAAAGAAGATTCAAAGAGAGTGAGATGCCAGCTCCTTTCATTCAGTCAGTAGCTTCAATCATTTCTGGACGTTTTTCAATGGCAAAAATCAATGAATATTGTAAATGCACAAACAGTAATTTCTCCGCATTGCAAGGTGCAATTCTGAAATTTTTTGCTTTTTCCTGCTCCTCTTAGCATGATAAAGAAGATTCAAAGAGAGTGAGATGCCAGCTCCTTTCATTCAGTCAGTACCTTCAATCATTTCTGGACGTTTTTCAATGGCAAAAATCAATGAATATTGTAAATGCACAAACAGTAATTTCTCCGCATTGCAAGGTGCAATTCTGAAATTTTTTGCTTTTTCCTGCTCCTCTTAGCATGATAAAGAAGATTCAAAGAGAGTGAGGTGCCAGCTCCTTTCATTCAGTCAGGAGCTTCAAACATTTCTGGTATATGAATAACATGTTTTTCAATGGCAAAAATCAATGAATATTGTAAATGCACAAACAGTAATTTCTCCGCATTGCAAGGTGCAATTCTGAAATTTTTTGCTTTTTCCTGCTCCTCTTAGCATGATAAAGAAGATTCAAAGAGAGTGAGATGCCAGCTCCTTTCATTCAGTCAGTAGCTTCAATCATTTCTGGACGTTTTTCAATGGCAAAAATCAATGAATATTGTAAATGCACAAACAGTAATTTCTCCGCATTGGAAGGTGCAATTCTGAAATTTTTTGCTTTTTCCTGCTCCTCTTAGCATGATAAACAAGATTCAAAGAGAGTGAGATGCCAGCTCCTTTCATTCAGTCAGTAGCTTCAATCATTTCTGGACGTTTTTCAATGGCAAAAATCATTGAATATTGTAAATGCACAAACAGTAATTTCTCCGCATTGCAAGGTGCAATTCTGAAATTTTTTACTTTTTCCTGCTCCTCTTAGCATGATAAAGAAGATTCAAAGAGAGTGAGATGCCAGCTCCTTTCATTCAGTCAGTAGCTTCAATCATTTCTTGTATATGAATAACATGATGTTTTTCATTCGCAAAAATCAATGAATATTGTAAATGCACAAACAGTAATTTCTCCGCATTGCAAGGTGCAATTCTGAAATTTTTTGCTTTTTCCTGCTCCTCTTAGCATAATAAAGAAGATTCAAAGAGAGTGAGATGCCAGCTCCTTTCATTCAGTCAGTAGCTTCAATCATTTCTGGATGTTTTTCAATGGCAAAAATCAATGAATATTGTAAATGCACAAACAGTAATTTCTCCGCATTGCAAGGTGCAATTCTGAAATTTTTTGCTTTTTCCTGCTCCTCTTAGCATGATAAAGAAGATTCAAAGAGAGTGAGATGCCAGCTCCTTTCCTTCAGTCAGTAGCTTCAATCATTTCTGGTATATGAATAACATGATGTTTTTCAATGGCAAAAATCAATGAATTTTGTAAATGCACAAACAGTAATTTCTCCGCATTGCAAGGCGCAATTCTGAAATTTTTTGCTTTTTCCTGCTCCTCTTAGCATGATAAAGAAGATTCAAAGAGAGTGAGATGCCAGCTCCTTTCATTCAGTCAGTAGCTTCAATCATTTCTGGACATTTTTCAATGGCAAAAATCAATGAATATTGTAAATGCACAAACAGTAATTTCTCCGCATTGCAAGGTGCAATTCTGAAATTTTTTGCTTTTTCCTGCTCCTCTTAGCATGATAAAGAAGATTCAAAGAGAGTGAGATGCCAGCTCCTTTCATTCAGTCAGTAGCTTCAATCATTTCTGGACGTTTTTCAATGGCAAAAATCAATGAATATTGTAAATGCACAAACAGTAATTTCTCCGCATTGCAAGGTGCAATTCTGAAATTTTTTGCTTTTTCCTGCTCCTCTTAGCATGATAAAGAAGATTCAAAGAGAGTGAGATGCCAGCTCCTTTCATTCAGTCAGTACCTTCAATCATTTCTGGACGTTTTTCAATGGCAAAAATCAATGAATATTGTAAATGCACAAACAGTAATTTCTCCGCATTGCAAGGTGCAATTCTGAAATTTTTTGCTTTTTCCTGCTCCTCTTAGCATGATAAAGAAGATTCAAAGAGAGTGAGATGCCAGCTCCTTTCATTCAGTCAGTAGCTTCAATCATTTCTGGACGTTTTTCAATGGCAAAAATCAATGAATATTGTAAATGCACAAACTGTAATTTCTCCGCATTGCAAGGTGCAATTCTGAAATTTTTTGCTTTTTCCTGCTCCTCTTAGCATGATAAAGAAGATTCAAAGAGAGTGAGATGCCAGCTCCTTTCATTCTGTCAGTAGCTTCAATCATTTCTGGTATATGAATAACATGATGTTTTTCAATAGCAAAAATCAATGAATATTGTAAATGCACAAACAGTAATTTCTCCGCATTGCAAGGTGCAATTCTGAAATTTTTTGCTTTTTCCTGCTCCTCTTAGCATGATAAAGAAGATTCAAAGAGAGTGAGATGCCAGCTCCTTTCATTCAGTCAGTAGCTTCAATCATTTCTGGACATTTTTCAATGGCAAAAATCAATGAATATTGTAAATGCACAAACAGTAATTTCTCCGCATTGCAAGGTGCAATTCTGAAATTTTTTGCTTTTTCCTGCTCCTGTTAGCATGATAAACAAGATTCAAAGAGAGTGAGATGCCATCTCCTTTCATTCAGTCAGTAGCTTCAATCATTTCTGGACGTTTTTCAATGGCAAAAATCAATGAATATTGTAAATGCACAAACAGTAATTTCTCCGCATTGCAAGGTGCAATTCTGAAATTTTTTGCTTTTTCCTGCTCCTCTTAGCATGATAAAGAAGATTCAAAGAGAGTGAGATGCCAGCTCCTTTCATTCAGTCAGTAGCTTCAATCATTTCTGGTATATGAATAACATGATGTTTTTCAATGGCAAAAATCAATGAATATTGTAAATGCACAAACAGTAATTTCTCCGCATTGCAAGGTGCAATTCTGAAATTTTTTGCTTTTTCCTGTTAATCCTAGCATGATAAAGAAGATTCAAAGAGAGTGAGATGCCAGCTCCTTTCATTCAGTCAGTAGCTTCAAACATTTCTGGTATATGAAAAACATGTTTTTCAATGGCAAAAATCAATGAATATTGTAAATGCACAAACAGTAATATCTCCACATTGCAAGGTGAAATTCTGAAATTTTTTGCTTTTTCCTGTTAATCCTAGCATGATAAAGAAGATTCAAAGAGAGTGAGATGCCAGCTCCTTTCATTCAGTCAGTAGCTTCAAACATTTCTGGTATATGAAAAACATGTTTTTCAATGGCAAAAATCAATGAATATTGTAAATGCACAAACAGTAATATCTCCACATTGCAAGGTGCAATTCTGAAATTTTTTGCTTTTTCCTGCTAATCCTAGCATGATAAAGAAGATTCAAAGAGAGTGAGATGCCAGCTCCTTTCATTCAGTCAGTAGCTTCAATCATTTCTGGACATTTTTCAATGGCAAAAATCAATGAATATTGTAAATGCACAAACAGTAATTTCTCCGCATTGCAAGGTGCAATTCTGAAATTTTTTGCTTTTTCCTGCTCCTCTTAGCATGATAAAGAAGATTCAAAGAGAGTGAGATGACAGCTCCTTTCATTCAGTCAGTAGCTTCAATCATTTCTGGACGTTTTTCAATGGCAAAAATCAATGAATATTGTAAATGCACAAACAGTAATTTCTCCGCATTGCAAGGTGCAATTCTGAAATTTTTTGCTTTTTCCTGCTCCTCTTAGCATGATAAAGAAGATTCAAAGAGAGTGAGGTGCCAGCTCCTTTCATTCAGTCAGGAGCTTCAAACATTTCTGGTATATGAATAACATGTTTTTCAATGGCAAAAATCAATGAATATTGTAAATGCACAAACAGTAATTTCTCCGCATTGCAAGGTGCAATTCTGAAATTTTTTGCTTTTTCCTGCTCCTCTTAGCATGATAAAGAAGATTCAAAGAGAGTGAGATGCCAGCTCCTTTCATTCAGTCAGTAGCTTCAATCATTTCTGGACGTTTTTCAATGGCAAAAATCAATGAATATTGTAAATGCACAAACAGTAATTTCTCCGCATTGGAAGGTGCAATTCTGAAATTTTTTGCTTTTTCCTGCTCCTCTTAGCATGATAAACAAGATTCAAAGAGAGTGAGATGCCAGCTCCTTTCATTCAGTCAGTAGCTTCAATCATTTCTGGACGTTTTTCAATGGCAAAAATCATTGAATATTGTAAATGCACAAACAGTAATTTCTCCGCATTGCAAGGTGCAATTCTGAAATTTTTTACTTTTTCCTGCTCCTCTTAGCATGATAAAGAAGATTCAAAGAGAGTGAGATGCCAGCTCCTTTCATTCAGTCAGTAGCTTCAATCATTTCTTATATATGAATAACATGATGTTTTTCAATGGCAAAAATCAATGAATTTTGTAAATGCACAAACAGTAATTTCTCCGCATTGCAAGGCGCAATTCTGAAATTTTTTGCTTTTTCCTGCTCCTCTTAGCATGATAAAGAAGATTCAAAGAGAGTGAGATGCCAGCTCCTTTCATTCAGTCAGTAGCTTCAATCATTTCTGGACATTTTTCAATGGCAAAAATCAATGAATATTGTAAATGCACAAACAGTAATTTCTCCGCATTGCAAGGTGCAATTCTGAAATTTTTTGCTTTTTCCTGCTCCTCTTAGCATGATAAAGAAGATTCAAAGAGAGTGAGATGCCAGCTCCTTTCATTCAGTCAGTAGCTTCAATCATTTCTGGACGTTTTTCAATGGCAAAAATCAATGAATATTGTAAATGCACAAACAGTAATTTCTCCGCATTGCAAGGTGCAATTCTGAAATTTTTTGCTTTTTCCTGCTCCTCTTAGCATGATAAAGAAGATTCAAAGAGAGTGAGATGCCAGCTCCTTTCATTCAGTCAGTACCTTCAATCATTTCTGGACGTTTTTCAATGGCAAAAATCAATGAATATTGTAAATGCACAAACAGTAATTTCTCCGCATTGCAAGGTGCAATTCTGAAATTTTTTGCTTTTTCCTGCTCCTCTTAGCATGATAAAGAAGATTCAAAGAGAGTGAGATGCCAGCTCCTTTCATTCAGTCAGTAGCTTCAATCATTTCTGGACGTTTTTCAATGGCAAAAATCAATGAATATTGTAAATGCACAAACTGTAATTTCTCCGCATTGCAAGGTGCAATTCTGAAATTTTTTGCTTTTTCCTGCTCCTCTTAGCATGATAAAGAAGATTCAAAGAGAGTGAGATGCCAGCTCCTTTCATTCTGTCAGTAGCTTCAATCATTTCTGGTATATGAATAACATGATGTTTTTCAATAGCAAAAATCAATGAATATTGTAAATGCACAAACAGTAATTTCTCCGCATTGCAAGGTGCAATTCTGAAATTTTTTGCTTTTTCCTGCTCCTCTTAGCATGATAAAGAAGATTCAAAGAGAGTGAGATGCCAGCTCCTTTCATTCAGTCAGTAGCTTCAATCATTTCTGGACATTTTTCAATGGCAAAAATCAATGAATATTGTAAATGCACAAACAGTAATTTCTCCGCATTGCAAGGTGCAATTCTGAAATTTTTTGCTTTTTCCTGCTCCTGTTAGCATGATAAACAAGATTCAAAGAGAGTGAGATGCCATCTCCTTTCATTCAGTCAGTAGCTTCAATCATTTCTGGACGTTTTTCAATGGCAAAAATCAATGAATATTGTAAATGCACAAACAGTAATTTCTCCGCATTGCAAGGTGCAATTCTGAAATTTTTTGCTTTTTCCTGCTCCTCTTAGCATGATAAAGAAGATTCAAAGAGAGTGAGATGCCAGCTCCTTTCATTCAGTCAGTAGCTTCAATCATTTCTGGTATATGAATAACATGATGTTTTTCAATGGCAAAAATCAATGAATATTGTAAATGCACAAACAGTAATTTCTCCGCATTGCAAGGTGCAATTCTGAAATTTTTTGCTTTTTCCTGCTCCTCTTAGCATGATAAAGAAGATTCAAAGAGAGTGAGATGCCAGCTCCTTTCATTCAGTCAGTAGCTTCAATCATTTCTGGACGTTTTTCAATGGCAAAAATCAATGAATATTGTAAATGCACAAACAGTAATTTCTCCGCATTGCAAGGTGCAATTCTGAAATTTTTTGCTTTTTCCTGCTCCTCTTAGCATGATAAACAAGATTCAAAGAGAGTGAGATGCCAGCTCCTTTCATTCAGTCAGTAGCTTCAATCATTTCTGGACGTTTTTCAATGGCAAAAATCATTGAATATTGTAAATGCACAAACAGTAATTTCTCAGCATTGCAAGGTGCAATTCTGAAATTTTTTACTTTTTCCTGCTCCTCTTAGCATGATAAAGAAGATTCAAAGAGAGTGAGATGCCAGCTCCTTTCATTCAGTCAGTAGCTTCAATCATTTCTGGTATATGAATAACATGATGTTTTTCAATCGCAAAAATCAATGAATATTGTAAATGCACAAACAGTAATTTCTCCGCATTGCAAGGTGCAATTCTGAAATTTTTTGCTTTTTCCTGCTCCTCTTAGCATGATAAAGAAGATTCAAAGAGAGTGAGATGCCAGCTCCTTTCATTCAGTCAGTAGCTACAATCATTTCTGGATGTTTTTCAATGGCAAAAATCAATGAATATTGTAAATGCACAAACAGTAATTTCTCCGCATTGCAAGGTGCAATTCTGAAATTTTTTGCTTTTTCCTGCTCCTCTTAGCATGATAAAGAAGATTCAAAGAGAGTGAGATGCCAGCTCCTTTCCTTCAGTCAGTAGCTTCAATCATTTCTGGTATATGAATAACATGATGTTTTTCAATGGCAAAAATCAATGAATTTTGTAAATGCACAAACAGTAATTTCTCCGCATTGCAAGGCGCAATTCTGAAATTTTTTGCTTTTTCCTGCTCCTCTTAGCATGATAAAGAAGATTCAAAGAGAGGGAGATGCCAGCTCCTTTCATTCAGTCAGTAGCTTCAATCATTTCTGGACATTTTTCAATGGCAAAAATCAATGAATATTGTAAATGCACAAACAGTAATTTCTCCGCATTGCAAGGTGCAATTCTGAAATTTTTTGCTTTTTCCTGCTCCTCTTAGCATGATAAAGAAGATTCAAAGAGAGTGAGATGCCAGCTCCTTTCATTCAGTCAGTAGCTTCAATCATTTCTGGACGTTTTTCAATGGCAAAAATCAATGAATATTGTAAATGCACAAACAGTAATTTCTCCGCATTGCAAGGTGCAATTCTGAAATTTTTTGCTTTTTCCTGCTCCTCTTAGCATGATAAAGAAGATTCAAAGAGAGTGATATGCCAGCTCCTTTCATTCAGTCAGTACCTTCAATCATTTCTGGACGTTTTTCAATGGCAAAAATCAATGAATATTGTAAATGCACAAACAGTAATTTCTCCGCATTGCAAGGTGCAATTCTGAAATTTTTTGCTTTTTCCTGCTCCTCTTAGCGTGATAAAGAAGATTCAAAGAGAGTGAGATGCCAGCTCCTTTCATTCAGTCAGTAGCTTCAATCATTTCTGGACGTTTTTCAATGGCAAAAATCAATGAATATTGTAAATGCACAAACTGTAATTTCTCCGCATTGCAAGGTGCAATTCTGAAATTTTTTGCTTTTTCCTGCTCCTCTTAGCATGATAAAGAAGATTCAAAGAGAGTGAGATGCCAGCTCCTTTCATTCAGTCAGTAGCTTCAATCATTTCTGGTATATGAATAACATGATGTTTTTCAATAGCAAAAATCAATGAATATTGTAAATGCACAAACAGTAATTTCTCCGCATTGCAAGGTGCAATTCTGAAATTTTTTGCTTTTTCCTGCTCCTCTTAGCATGATAAAGAAGATTCAAAGAGAGTGAGATGCCAGCTCCTTTCATTCAGTCAGTAGCTTCAATCATTTCTGGACGTTTTTCAATGGCAAAAATCAATGAATATTGTAAATGCACAAACAGTAATTTCTCCACATTGCAAGGTGCAATTCTGAAATTTTTTGCTTTTTCCTGCTCCTCTTAGCATGATAAACAAGATTCAAAGAGAGTGAGATGCCAGCTCCTTTCATTCAGTCAGTAGCTTCAATCATTTCTGGACGTTTTTCAATGGCAAAAATCATTGAATATTGTAAATGCACAAACAGTAATTTCTCCGCATTGCAAGGTGCAATTCTGAAATTTTTTACTTTTTCCTGCTCCTCTTAGCATGATAAAGAAGATTCAAAGAGAGTGAGATGCCAGCTCCTTTCATTCAGTCAGTAGCTTCAATCATTTCTGGACGTTTTTCAATGGCAAAAATCAATGAATATTGTAAATGCACAAACAGTAATTTCTCCGCATTGCAAGGTGCAATTCTGAAATTTTTTGCTTTTTCCTGCTCCTCTTAGCATGATAAAGAAGATTCAAAGAGAGTGAGATGCCAGCTCCTTTCCTTCAGTCAGTAGCTTCAATCATTTCTGGTATATGAATAACATGATGTTTTTCAATGGCAAAAATCAATGAATTTTGTAAATGCACAAACAGTAATTTCTCCGCATTGCAAGGCGCAATTCTGAAATTTTTTGCTTTTTCCTGCTCCTCTTAGCATGATAAAGAAGATTCAAAGAGAGTGAGATGCCAGCTCCTTTCATTCAGTCAGTAGCTTCAATCATTTCTGGACATTTTTCAATGGCAAAAATCAATGAATATTGTAAATGCACAAACAGTAATTTCTCCGCATTGCAAGGTGCAATTCTGAAATTTTTTGCTTTTTCCTGCTCCTCTTAGCATGATAAAGAAGATTCAAAGAGAGTGAGATGCCAGCTCCTTTCATTCAGTCAGTAGCTTCAATCATTTCTGGACGTTTTTCAATGGCAAAAATCAATGAATATTGTAAATGCACAAACAGTAATTTCTCCGCATTGCAAGGTGCAATTCTGAAATTTTTTGCTTTTTCCTGCTCCTCTTAGCATGATAAAGAAGATTCAAAGAGAGTGAGGTGCCAGCTCCTTTCATTCAGTCAGGAGCTTCAAACATTTCTGGTATATGAATAACATGTTTTTCAATGGCAAAAATCAATGAATATTGTAAATGCACAAACAGTAATTTCTCCGCATTGCAAGGTGCAATTCTGAAATTTTTTGCTTTTTCCTGCTCCTCTTAGCATGATAAAGAAGATTCAAAGAGAGTGAGATGCCAGCTCCTTTCATTCAGTCAGTAGCTTCAATCATTTCTGGATGTTTTTCAATGGCAAAAATCAATGAATATTGTAAATGCACAAACTGTAATTTCTCCGCATTGCAAGGTGCAATTCTGAAATTTTTTGCTTTTTCCTGCTCCTCTTAGCATGATAAAGAAGATTCAAAGAGAGTGAGATTCCAGCTCCTTTCATTCAGTCAGTAGCTTCAATCATTTCTGGACATTTTTCAATGGCAAAAATCAATGAATATTGTAAATGCACAAACAGTAATTTCTCCGCATTGCAAGGTGCAATTCTGAAATTTTTTGCTTTTTCCTGCTCCTCTTAGCATGATAAAGAAGATTCAAAGAGAGTGAGATGCCAGCTCCTTTCATTCAGTCAGTAGCTTCAAACATTTCTGGTATATGAATAACATGATGTTTTTCAATGGCAAAAATCAATGAATATTGTAAATGCACAAACAGTAATTTCTCCGCATTGCAAGGTGCAAGTCTGAAATTTTTTGCTTTTTCCTGCTCCTCTTAGCATGATAAAGAAGATTCAAAGAGAGTGAGATGCCAGCTCCTTTCATTCAATCAGTAGCTTCAAACATTTCTGGTATATGAATAACATGATGTTTTTCAATGGCAAAAATCAATGAATATTGTAAATGCACAAACAGTAATTTCTCCGCATTGCAAGGTGCAAGTCTGAAATTTTTTGCTTTATCCTGCTCCTCTTAGCATGATAAAGAAGATTCAAAGAGAGTGAGATGCCAGCTCCTTTCATTCAGTCAGTAGCTTCAATCATTTCTGGTATATGAATAACATGATGTTTTTCAATGGCAAAAATCAATGAATATTGTAAATGCACAAACAGTAATTTCTCCGCATTGCAAGGTGCAATTCTGAAATTTTTTGCTTTTTCCTGCTCCTCTTAGCATGATAAAGAAGATTCAAAGAGAGTGAGATGCCAGCTCCTTTCATTCTGTCAGTAGCTTCAAACATTTCTGGTATATGAAAAACATGTTTTTCAATGGCAAAAATCAATGAGTATTGTAAATGCACAAACAGTAATATCTCCACATTGCACGGTGCAATTCTGAAATTTTTAGCTTTTTCCTGTTAATCCTAGCATGATAAAGAAGATTCAAAGAGAGTGAGATGCCAGCTCCTTTCAGTCAGTAGCTTCAAACATTTCTGGTATATGAAAAACATGTTTTTCAATGGCAAAAATCAATGAATATTGTAAATGCACAAACAGTAATATCTCCACATTGCAAGGTGCAATTTTGAAATTTTTTGCTTTTTCCTGCTAATCCTAGCATGATAAAGAAGATTCAGAGTGAGATGCCAGCTCCTTTCATTCAGTCAGTAGCTTCAAACATTTCTGGTATATGAAAAACATGTTTTTCAATGGCAAAAATCAATGAATATTGTAAATGCACAAACAGTAATATCTCCACATTGCAAGGTGCAATTCTGAAATTTTTTGCTTTTTCCTGTTAATCCTAGCATGATAAAGAAGATTCAAAGAGAGTGAGATGCCAGCTCCTTTCATTCAGTCAGTAGCTTCAAACATTTCTGGTATATGAAAAACATGTTTTTCAATGGCAAAAATCAATGAATATTGTAAATGCACAAACAGTAATATCTCCACATTGCACGGTGCAATTCTGAAATTTTTAGCTTTTTCCTGTTAATCCTAGCATGATAAAGAAGATTCAAAGAGAGTGAGATGCCAGCTCCTTTCATTCAGTCAGTAGCTTCAAACATTTCTGGTATATGAAAAACATGTTTTTCAATGGCAAAAATCAATGAATATTGTAAATGCACAAACAGTAATATCTCCACATTGCAAGGTGCAATTCTGAAATTTTTTGCTTTTTCCTGTTAATCCTAGCATGATAAAGAAGATTCAAAGAGAGTGAGATGCCAGCTCCTTTCATTCAGTCAGTAGCTTCAAACATTTCTGGTATATGAAAAACATGTTTTTCAATGGCAAAAATCAATGAATATTGTAAATGCACAAACAGTAATATCTCCACATTGCAAGGTGCAATTCTGAAATTTTTTGCTTTTTCCTGCTAATCCTAGCATGATAAAGATTCAAAGAGAGTGAGATGCCAGCTCCTTTCATTCAGTCAGTAGCTTCAAACATTTCTGGTATATGAAAAACATGTTTTTCAATGGCAAAAATCAATGAATATTGTAAATGCACAAACAGGAATATCTCCACATTGCACGGTGCAATTCTGAAATTTTTAGCTTTTTCCTGTTAATCCTAGCATGATAAAGAAGATTCAAAGAGAGTGAGATGCCAGCTCCTTTCATTCAGTCAGTAGCTTCAAACATTTCTGGTATATGAAAAACATGTTTTTCAATGGCAAAAATCAATGAATATTGTAAATGCACAAACAGTAATATCTCCACATTGCAAGGTGCAATTCTGAAATTCTTTGCTTTTTCCTGTTAATCCTAGCATGATAAAGAAGATTCAAAGAGAGTGAGATGCCAGCTCCTTTCATTCAGTCAGTAGCTTCAAACATTTCTGGTATATGAAAAACATGTTTTTCAATGGCAAAAATCAATGAATATTGTAAATGCACAAACAGTAATATCTCCACATTGCAAGGTGCAATTCTGAAATTTTTTGCTTTTTCCTGCTAATCCTAGCATGATAAAGAAGATTCAAAGAGAGTGAGATGCCAGCTCCTTTCATTCAGTCAGTAGCTTCAAACATTTCTGGTATATGAAAAACATGTTTTTCAATGGCAAAAATCAATGAATATTGTAAATGCACAAACAGTAATATCTCCACATTGCAAGGTGCAATTCTGAAATTTTTTGCTTTTTCCTGCTAATCCTAGCATGATAAAGAAGATTCAAAGAGAGTGAGATGCCAGCTCCTTTCATTCAGTCAGTAGCTTCAAACATTTCTGGTATATGAAAAACATGTTTTTCAATGGCAAAAATCAATGAATATTGTAAATGCACAAACAGTAATATCTCCACATTGCACGGTGCAATTCTGAAATTTTTAGCTTTTTCCTGTTAATCCTAGCATGATAAAGAAGATTCAAAGAGAGTGAGATGCCAGCTCCTTTCATTCAGTCAGTAGCTTCAAACATTTCTGGTATATGAAAAACATGTTTTTCAATGGCAAAAATCAATGAATATTGTAAATGCACAAACAGTAATATCTCCACATTGCAAGGTGCAATTCTGAAATTTTTTGCTTTTTCCTGTTAATCCTAGCATGATAAAGAAGATTCAAAGAGAGTGAGATGCCAGCTCCTTTCATTCAGTCAGTAGCTTCAAACATTTCTGGTATATGAAAAACATGTTTTTCAATGGCAAAAAATCAATGAATATTGTAAATGCACAAACAGTAATATCTCCACATTGCAAGGTGCAATTCTGAAATTTTTTGCTTTTTCCTGCTAATCCTAGCATGATAAAGAAGATTCAAAGAGAGTGAGATGCCAGCTCCTTTCATTCAGTCAGTAGCTTCAAACATTTCTGGTATATGAAAAACATGTTTTTCAATGGCAAAAATCAATGAATATTGTAAATGCACAAACAGTAATATCTCCACATTGCACGGTGCAATTCTGAAATTTTTAGCTTTTTCCTGTTAATCCTAGCATGATAAAGAAGATTCAAAGAGAGTGAGATGCCAGCTCCTTTCATTCAGTCAGTAGCTTCAAACATTTCTGGTATATGAAAAACATGTTTTTCAATGGCAAAAATCAATGAATATTGTAAATGCACAAACAGTAATATCTCCACATTGCAAGGTGCAATTCTGAAATTTTTTGCTTTTTCCTGCTAATCCTAGCATGATAAAGAAGATTCAAAGAGAGTGAGATGCCAGCTCCTTTCATTCAGTCAGTAGCTTCAAACATTTCTGGTATATGAAAAACATGTTTTTCAATGGCAAAAATCAATGAATATTGTAAATGCACAAACAGTAATATCTCCACATTGCACGGTGCAATTCTGAAATTTTTAGCTTTTTCCTGTTAATCCTAGCATGATAAAGAAGATTCAAAGAGAGTGAGATGCCAGCTCCTTTCATTCAGTCAGTAGCTTCAAACATTTCTGGTATATGAAAAACATGTTTTTCAATGGCAAAAATCAATGAATATTGTAAATGCACAAACAGTAATATCTCCACATTGCAAGGTGCAATTCTGAAATTTTTTGCTTTTTCCTGTTAATCCTAGCATAATAAAGAAGATTCAAAGAGAGTGAGATGCCAGCTCCTTTCATTCAGTCAGTAGCTTCAAACATTTCTGGTATATGAAAAACATGTTTTTCAATGGCAAAAATGAATGAATATTGTAAATGCACAAACAGTAATATCTCCACATTGCAAGGTGCAATTCTGAAATTTTTTGCTTTTTCCTGCTAATCCTAGCATGATAAAGAAGATTCAAAGAGAGTGAGATGCCAGCTCCTTTCATTCAGTCAGTAGCTTCAAACATTTCTGGTATATGAAAAACATGTTTTTCAATGGCAAAAATCAATGAATATTGTAAATGCACAAACAGTAATATCTCCACATTGCACGGTGCAATTCTGAAATTTTTAGCTTTTTCCTGTTAATCCTAGCATGATAAAGAAGATTCAAAGAGAGTGAGATGCCAGCTCCTTTCATTCAGTCAGTAGCTTCAAACATTTCTGGTATATGAAAAACATGTTTTTCAATGGCAAAAATCAATGAATATTGTAAATGCACAAACAGTAATATCTCCACATTGCAAGGTGCAATTCTGAAATTTTTTGCTTTTTCCTGCTAATCCTAGCATGATAAAGAAGATTCAAAGAGAGTGAGATGCCAGCTCCTTTCATTCAGTCAGTAGCTTCAAACATTTCTGGTATATGAAAAACATGTTTTTCAATGGCAAAAATCAATGAATATTGTAAATGCACAAACAGTAATATCTCCACATTGCACGGTGCAATTCTGAAATTTTTAGCTTTTTCCTGTTAATCCTAGCATGATAAAGAAGATTCAAAGAGAGTGAGATGCCAGCTCCTTTCATTCAGTCAGTAGCTTCAAACATTTCTGGTATATGAAAAACATGTTTTTCAATGGCAAAAATCAATGAATATTGTAAATGCACAAACAGTAATATCTCCACATTGCAAGGTGCAATTCTGAAATTTTTTGCTTTTTCCTGTTAATCCTAGCATGATAAAGAAGATTCAAAGAGAGTGAGATGCCAGCTCCTTTCATTCAGTCAGTAGCTTCAAACATTTCTGGTATATGAAAAACATGTTTTTCAATGGCAAAAATCAATGAATATTGTAAATGCACAAACAGTAATATCTCCACATTGCACGGTGCAATTCTGAAATTTTTAGCTTTTTCCTGTTAATCCTAGCATGATAAAGAAGATTCAAAGAGAGTGAGATGCCAGCTCCTTTCATTCAGTCAGTAGCTTCAAACATTTCTGGTATATGAAAAACATGTTTTTCAATGGCAAAAATCAATGAATATTGTAAATGCACAAACAGTAATATCTCCACATTGCAAGGTGCAATTCTGAAATTTTTTGCTTTTTCCTGTTAATCCTAGCATGATAAAGAAGATTCAAAGAGAGTGAGATGCCAGCTCCTTTCATTCAGTCAGTAGCTTCAAACATTTCTGGTATATGAAAAACATGTTTTTCAATGGCAAAAATCAATGAATATTGTAAATGCACAAACAGTAATATCTCCACATTGCAAGGTGCAATTCTGAAATTTTTTGCTTTTTCCTGCTAATCCTAGCATGATAAAGAAGATTCAAAGAGAGTGAGATGCCAGCTCCTTTCATTCAGTCAGTAGCTTCAAACATTTCTGGTATATGAAAAACATGTTTTTCAATGGCAAAAATCAATGAATATTGTAAATGCACAAACTAATATCTCCACATTGCACGGTGCAATGCTGAAATTTTTAGCTTTTTCCTGTTAATCCTAGCATGATAAAGAAGATTCAAAGAGAGTGAGATGCCAGCTCCTTTCATTCAGTCAGTAGCTTCAAACATTTCTCGTATATGAAAAACATGTTTTTCAATGGCAAAAATCAATGAATATTGTAAATGCACAAACAGTAATATCTCCACATTGCAAGGTGCAATTCTGAAATTTTTTGCTTTTTCCTGTTAATCCTAGCATGATAAAGAAGATTCAAAGAGAGTGAGATGCCAGCTCCTTTCATTCAGTCAGTAGCTTCAAACATTTCTGGTATATGAAAAACATGTTTTTCAATGGCAAAAATCAATGAATATTGTAAATGCACAAACAGTAATATCTCCACATTGCAAGGTGCAATTCTGAAATTTTTTGCTTTTTCCTGCTAATCCTAGCATGATAAAGAAGATTCAAAGAGAGTGAGATGCCAGCTCCTTTCATTCAGTCAGTAGCTTCAAACATTTCTGGTATATGAAAAACATGTTTTTCAATGGCAAAAATCAATGAATATTGTAAATGCACAAACAGTAATATCTCCACATTGCACGGTGCAATTCTGAAATTTTTAGCTTTTTCCTGTTAATCCTAGCATGATAAAGAAGATTCAAAGAGAGTGAGATGCCAGCTCCTTTCATTCAGTCAGTAGCTTCAAACATTTCTGGTATATGAAAAACATGTTTTTCAATGGCAAAAATCAATGAATATTGTAAATGCACAAACAGTAATATCTCCACATTGCAAGGTGCAATTCTGAAATTTTTTGCTTTTTCCTGCTAATCCTAGCATGATAAAGAAGATTCAAAGAGAGTGAGATGCCAGCTCCTTTCATTCAGTCAGTAGCTTCAAACATTTCTGGTATATGAAAAACATGTTTTTCAATGGCAAAAATCAATGAATATTGTAAATGCACAAACAGTAATATCTCCACATTGCACGGTGCAATTCTGAAATTTTTAGCTTTTTCATGTTAATCCTAGCATGATAAAGAAGATTCAAAGAGAGTGAGATGCCAGCTCCTTTCATTCAGTCAGTAGCTTCAAACATTTCTGGTATATGAAAAACATGTTTTTCAATGGCAAAAATCAATGAATATTGTAAATGCACAAACAGTAATATCTCCACATTGCAAGGTGCAATTCTGAAATTTTTTGCTTTTTCCTGCTAATCCTAGCATGATAAAGAAGATTCAAAGAGAGTGAGATGCCAGCTCCTTTCATTCAGTCAGTAGCTTCAAACATTTCTGGTATATGAAAAACATGTTTTTCAATGGCAAAAATCAATGAATATTGTAAATGCACAAACAGTAATATCTCCACATTGCACGGTGCAATTCTGAAATTTTTAGCTTTTTCCTGTTAATCCTAGCATGATAAAGAAGATTCAAAGAGAGTGAGATGCCAGCTCCTTTCATTCAGTCAGTAACTTCAAACATTTCTGGTATATGAAAAACATGTTTTTCAATGGCAAAAATCAATGAATATTGTAAATGCACAAACAGTAATATCTCCACATTGCAAGGTGCAATTCTGAAATTTTTTGCTTTTTCCTGCTAATCCTAGCATGATAAAGAAGATTCAAAGAGAGTGAGATGCCAGCTCCTTTCATTCAGTCAGTAGCTTCAAACATTTCTGGTATATGAAAAACATGTTTTTCAATGGCAAAAATCAATGAATATTGTAAATGCACAAACAGTAATATCTCCACATTGCACGGTGCAATTCTGAAATTTTTAGCTTTTTCATGTTAATCCTAGCATGATAAAGAAGATTCAAAGAGAGTGAGATGCCAGCTCCTTTCATTCAGTCAGTAGCTTCAAACATTTCTGGTATATGAAAAACATGTTTTTCAATGGCAAAAATCAATGAATATTGTAAATGCACAAACAGTAATATCTCCACATTGCAAGGTGCAATTCTGAAATTTTTTGCTTTTTCCTGTTAATCCTAGCATGATAAAGAAGATTCAAAGAGAGTGAGATGCCAGCTCCTTTCATTCAGTCAGTAGCTTCAAACATTTCTGGTATATGAAAAACATGTTTTTCAATGGCAAAAATCAATGAATATTGTAAATGCACAAACAGTAATATCTCCACATTGCAAGGTGCAATTCTGAAATTTTTTGCTTTTTCCTGCTAATCCTAGCATGATAAAGAAGATTCAAAGAGAGTGAGATGCCAGCTCCTTTCATTCAGTCAGTAGCTTCAAACATTTCTGGTATATGAAAAACATGTTTTTCAATGGCAAAAATCAATGAATATTGTAAATGCACAAACAGTAATATCTCCACATTGCACGGTGCAATTCTGAAATTTTTAGCTTTTTCCTGTTAATCCTAGCATGATAAAGAAGATTCAAAGAGAGTGAGATGCCAGCTCCTTTCATTCAGTCAGTAGCTTCAAACATTTCTGGTATATGAAAAACATGTTTTTCAATGGCAAAAATCAATGAATATTGTAAATGCACAAACAGTAATATCTCCACATTGCAAGGTGCAATTCTGAAATTTTTTGCTTTTTCCTGCTAATCCTAGCATGATAAAGAAGATTCAAAGAGAGTGAGATGCCAGCTCCTTTCATCAGTCAGTAGCTTCAAACATTTCTGGTATATGAAAAACATGTTTTTCAATGGCAAAAATCAATGAATATTGTAAATGCACAAACAGTAATATCTCCACATTGCACGGTGCAATTCTGAAATTTTTAGCTTTTTCCTGTTAATCCTAGCATGATAAAGAAGATTCAAAGAGGAGTGAGATGCCAGCTCCTTTCATTCAGTCAGTAGCTTCAAACATTTCTGGTATATGAAAAACATGTTTTTCAATGGCAAAAATCAATGAATATTGTAATATGCACAAACAGTAATATCTCCACATTGCAAGGTGCAATTCTGAAATTTTTTGCTTTTTCCTGCTAATCCTAGCATGATAAAGAAGATTCAAAGAGAGTGAGATGCCAGCTCCTTTCATTCAGTCAGTAGCTTCAAACATTTCTGGTATATGAAAAACATGTTTTTCAATGGCAAAAATCAATGAATATTGTAAATGCACAAACAGTAATATCTCCACATTGCAAGGTGCAATTCTGAAATTTTTTGCTTTTTCCTGTTAATCCTAGCATGATAAAGAAGATTCAAAGAGAGTGAGATGCCAGCTCCTTTCATTCAGTCAGTAGCTTCAAACATTTCTGGTATATGAAAAACATGTTTTTCAATGGCAAAAATCAATGAATATTGTAAATGCACAAACAGTAATATCTCCACATTGCAAGGTGCAATTCTGAAATTTTTTGCTTTTTCCTGCTAATCCTAGCATGATAAAGAAGATTCAAAGAGAGTGAGATGCCAGCTCCTTTCATTCAGTCAGTAGCTTCAAACATTTCTGGTATATGAAAAACATGTTTTTCAATGGCAAAAATCAATGAATATTGTAAATGCACAAACAGTAATATCTCCACATTGCACGGTGCAATTCTGAAATTTTTTGCTTTTTCCTGTTAATCCTAGCATGATAAAGAAGATTCAAAGAGAGTGAGATGCCAGCTCCTTTCATTCAGTCAGTAGCTTCAAACATTTCTGGTATATGAATAACATGATGTTTTTCAATGGCAAAAATCAATGAATATTGTAAATGCACAAACAGTAATTTCTCCGCATTGCAAGGTGCAATTCTGAAATTTTTTGCTTTTTCCTGCTCCTCTTAGCATGATAAAGAAGATTCAAAGAGAGTGAGATGCCAGCTCCTTTCATTCAGTCAGTAGCTTCAATCATTTCTGTATGATAATGAACGTTTTTCAATGGCAAAAATCAATGAATATTGTAAATGCACAAACAGTAATTTCTCTGCATTGCAAGGTGCAATTCTGAAATTTTTTGCTTTTTCCTGCTCCTCTTAGCATGATAAAGAAGATTCAAAGAGAGTGAGATGCCAGCTCCTTTCATTCAGTCAGTAGCTTCAATCATTTCTGGACGTTTTTCAATGGCAAAAATCAATGAATATTGTAAATGCACAAACAGTAATTTCTCCGCATTGCAAGGTGCAATTCTGAAATTTTTTGCTTTTTCCTGCTCCTCTTAGCATGATAAAGAAGATTCAAAGAGAGTGAGATGCCAGCTCCTTTCATTCAGTCAGTAGCTTCAAACATTTCTGGTATATGAATAACATGATGTTTTTCAATGGCAAAAATCAATGAATATTGTAAATGCACAAACAGTAATTTCTCCACATTGCAAGGTGCAATTCTGAAATTTTTTGCTTTTTCCTGCTCCTCTTAGCATGATAAAGAAGATTCAAAGAGAGTGAGATGCCAGCTCCTTTCATTCAGTCAGTAGCTTCAATCATTTCTGGTATATGAATAACATGATGTTTTTCAATGGCAAAAATTAATGAATATTGTAAATGCACAAACAGTAATTTCTCCGCATTGCAAGGTGCAATTCTGAAATTTTTTTGCTTTTTCCTGCTCCTCTTAGCATGATAAAGAAGATTCAAAGAGAGTGAGATGCCAGCTCCTTTCATTCAGTCAGTAGCTTCAATCATTTCTGGACGTTTTTCAATGGCAAAAATCAATGAATATTGTAAATGCACAAAGAGTAATTTCTCCGCATTGAAGGTGCAATTCTGAAATTTTTTGCTTTTTCCTGCTCCTCTTAGCATGATAAAGAAGATTCAAAGAGAGTGAGATGCCAGCTCCTTTCATTCAGTCAGTAGCTTCAAACATTTCTGGTATATGAAAAACATGTTTTTCAATGGCAAAAATCAATGAGTATTGTAAATGCACAAACAGTAATATCTCCACATTGCACGGTGCAATTCTGAAATTTTTAGCTTTTTCCTGTTAATCCTAGCATGATAAAGAAGATTCAAAGAGAGTGAGATGCCAGCTCCTTTCAGTCAGTAGCTTCAAACATTTCTGGTATATGAAAAACATGTTTTTCAATGGCAAAAATCAATGAATATTGTAAATGCACAAACAGTAATATCTCCACATTGCAAGGTGCAATTTTGAAATTTTTTGCTTTTTCCTGCTAATCCTAGCATGATAAAGAAGATTCAGAGTGAGATGCCAGCTCCTTTCATTCAGTCAGTAGCTTCAAACATTTCTGGTATATGAAAAACATGTTTTTCAATGGCAAAAATCAATGAATATTGTAAATGCACAAACAGTAATATCTCCACATTGCAAGGTGCAATTCTGAAATTTTTTGCTTTTTCCTGTTAATCCTAGCATGATAAAGAAGATTCAAAGAGAGTGAGATGCCAGCTCCTTTCATTCAGTCAGTAGCTTCAAACATTTCTGGTATATGAAAAACATGTTTTTCAATGGCAAAAATCAATGAATATTGTAAATGCACAAACAGTAATATCTCCACATTGCACGGTGCAATTCTGAAATTTTTAGCTTTTTCCTGTTAATCCTAGCATGATAAAGAAGATTCAAAGAGAGTGAGATGCCAGCTCCTTTCATTCAGTCAGTAGCTTCAAACATTTCTGGTATATGAAAAACATGTTTTTCAATGGCAAAAATCAATGAATATTGTAAATGCACAAACAGTAATATCTCCACATTGCAAGGTGCAATTCTGAAATTTTTTGCTTTTTCCTGTTAATCCTAGCATGATAAAGAAGATTCAAAGAGAGTGAGATGCCAGCTCCTTTCATTCAGTCAGTAGCTTCAAACATTTCTGGTATATGAAAAACATGTTTTTCAATGGCAAAAATCAATGAATATTGTAAATGCACAAACAGTAATATCTCCACATTGCAAGGTGCAATTCTGAAATTTTTTGCTTTTTCCTGCTAATCCTAGCATGATAAAGATTCAAAGAGAGTGAGATGCCAGCTCCTTTCATTCAGTCAGTAGCTTCAAACATTTCTGGTATATGAAAAACATGTTTTTCAATGGCAAAAATCAATGAA
Source organism: Phyllobates terribilis (assembly GCF_046119375.1). Classification (NCBI taxonomy): domain Eukaryota; kingdom Metazoa; phylum Chordata; class Amphibia; order Anura; family Dendrobatidae; genus Phyllobates; species Phyllobates terribilis. Next base: position 3,425 of record NW_027368633.1, on the reverse strand, counting down.
TATTGTAAATGCACAAACAGTAATATCTCCACATTGCACGGTGCAATTCTGAAATTTTTAGCTTTTTCCTGTTAATCCTAGCATGATAAAGAAGATTCAAAGAGAGTGAGATGCCAGCTCCTTTCATTCAGTCAGTAGCTTCAAACATTTCTGGTATATGAAAAACATGTTTTTCAATGGCAAAAATCAATGAATATTGTAAATGCACAACAGTAATATCTCCACATTGCAAGGTGCAATTCTGAAATTTTTTGCTTTTTCCTGCTAATCCTAGCATGATAAAGAAGATTCAAAGAGAGTGAGATGCCAGCTCCTTTCATTCAGTCAGTAGCTTCAAACATTTCTGGTATATGAAAAACATGTTTTTCAATGGCAAAAATCAATGAATATTGTAAATGCACAAACAGTAATATCTCCACATTGCACGGTGCAATTCTGAAATTTTTAGCTTTTTCCTGTTAATCCTAGCATGATAAAGAAGATTCAAAGAGAGTGAGATGCCAGCTCCTTTCATTCAGTCAGTAGCTTCAAACATTTCTGGTATATGAAAAACATGTTTTTCAATGGCAAAAATCAATGAATATTGTAAATGCACAAACAGTAATATCTCCACATTGCAAGGTGCAATTCTGAAATTTTTTGCTTTTTCCTGCTAATCCTAGCATGATAAAGAAGATTCAAAGAGAGTGAGATGCCAGCTCCTTTCATTCAGTCAGTAGCTTCAAACATTTCTGGTATATGAAAAACATGTTTTTCAATGGCAAAAATCAATGAATATTGTAAATGCACAAACAGTAATATCTCCACATTGCACGGTGCAATTCTGAAATTTTTAGCTTTTTCCTGTTAATCCTAGCATGATAAAGAAGATTCAAAGAGAGTGAGATGCCAGCTCCTTTCATTCAGTCAGTAGCTTCAAACATTTCTGGTATATGAAAAACATGTTTTTCAATGGCAAAAATCAATGAATATTGTAAATGCACAAACAGTAATATCTCCACATTGCAAGGTGCAATTCTGAAATTTTTTGCTTTTTCCTGTTAATCCTAGCATGATAAAGAAGATTCAAAGAGAGTGAGATGCCAGCTCCTTTCATTCAGTCAGTAGCTTCAAACATTTCTGGTATATGAAAAACATGTTTTTCAATGGCAAAAATCAATGAATATTGTAAATGCACAAACAGTAATATCTCCACATTGCAAGGTGCAATTCTGAAATTTTTTGCTTTTTCCTGTTAATCCTAGCATGATAAAGAAGATTCAAAGAGAGTGAGATGCCAGCTCCTTTCATTCAGTCAGTAGCTTCAAACATTTCTGGTATATGAAAAACATGTTTTTCAATGGCAAAAATCAATGAATATTGTAAATGCACAAACAGTAATATCTCCACATTGCAAGGTGCAATTCTGAATTTTTTGCTTTTTCCTGCTAATCCTAGCATGATAAAGAAGATTCAAAGAGAGTGAGATGCCAGCTCCTTTCATTCAGTCAGTAGCTTCAAACATTTCTGGTATATGAAAAACATGTTTTTCAATGGCAAAAATCAATGAATATTGTAAATGCACAAACAGTAATATCTCCACATTGCAAGGTGCAATTCTGAAATTTTTTGCTTTTTCCTGCTAATCCTAGCATGATAAAGAAGATTCAAAGAGAGTGAGATGCCAGCTCCTTTCATTCAGTCAGTAGCTTCAAACATTTCTGGTATATGAAAAACATGTTTTTCAATGGCAAAAATCAATGAATATTGTAAATGCACAAACAGTAATATCTCCACATTGCAAGGTGCAATTCTGAAATTTTTTGCTTTTTCTGCTAATCCTAGCATGATAAAGAAGATTCAAAGAGAGTGAGATGCCAGCTCCTTTCATTCAGTCAGTAGCTTCAAACATTTCTGGTATATGAAAAACATGTTTTTCAATGGCAAAAATCAATGAATATTGTAAATGCACAAACAGTAATATCTCCACATTGCAAGGTGCAATTCTGAAATTTTTTGCTTTTTCCTGTTAATCCTAGCATGATAAAGAAGATTCAAAGAGAGTGAGATGCCAGCTCCTTTCATTCAGTCAGTAGCTTCAAACATTTCTGGTATATGAAAAACATGTTTTTCAATGGCAAAAATCAATGAATATTTGTAAATGCACAAACAGTAATATCTCCACATTGCAAGGTGCAATTCTGAAATTTTTTGCTTTTTCCTGCTAATCCTAGCATGATAAAGAAGATTCAAAGAGAGTGAGATGCCAGCTCCTTTCATTCAGTCAGTAGCTTCAAACATTTCTGGTATATGAAAAACATGTTTTTCAATGGCAAAAATCAATGAATATTGTAAATGCACAAACAGTAATATCTCCACATTGCACGGTGCAATTCTGAAATTTTTAGCTTTTTCCTGTTAATCCTAGCATGATAAAGAAGATTCAAAGAGAGTGAGATGCCAGCTCCTTTCATTCAGTCAGTAGCTTCAAACATTTCTGGTATATGAAAAACATGTTTTTCAATGGCAAAAATCAATGAATATTGTAAATGCACAAACAGTAATATCTCCACATTGCAAGGTGCAATTCTGAAATTTTTTGCTTTTTCCTGTTAATCCTAGCATGATAAAGAAGATTCAAAGAGAGTGAGATGCCAGCTCCTTTCATTCAGTCAGTAGCTTCAAACATTTCTGGTATATGAAAAACATGTTTTTCAATGGCAAAAATCAATGAATATTGTAAATGCACAAACAGTAATATCTCCACATTGCACGGTGCAATTCTGAAATTTTTAGCTTTTTCCTGCTAATCCTAGCATGATAAAGAAGATTCAAAGAGAGTGAGATGCCAGCTCCTTTCATTCAGTCAGTAGCTTCAAACATTTCTGGTATATGAAAAACATGTTTTTCAATGGCAAAAATCAATGAATATTGTAAATGCACAAACAGTAATATCTCCACATTGCACGGTGCAATTCTGAAATTTTTAGCTTTTTCTGTTAATCCTAGCATGATAAAGAAGATTCAAAGAGAGTGAGATGCCAGCTCCTTTCATTCAGTCAGTAGCTTCAAACATTTCTGGTATATGAAAAACATGTTTTTCAATGGCAAAAATCAATGAATATTGTAAATGCACAAACAGTAAAATCTCCACATTGCACGGTGCAATTCTGAAATTTTTTAGCTTTTTCCTGTTAATCCTAGCATGATAAAGAAGATTCAAAGAGAGTGAGATGCCAGCTCCTTTCATTCAGTCAGTAGCTTCAAACATTTCTGGTATATGAAAAACATGTTTTTCAATGGCAAAAATCAATGAATATTGTAAATGCACAAACAGTAATATCTCCACATTGCACGGTGCAATTCTGAAATTTTTTGCTTTTTTCCTGTTAATCCTAGCATGAATAAAGAAGATTCAAAAGAAGAGTGAGATGCCAGCTCCTTTC
>NW_027368632.1:0-48436 GCF_046119375.1 Phyllobates terribilis | reverse complement strand
TGGCATCTCACTCTCTTTGAATCTTCTTTTTCATGCTAGGAATAGCAGGAAAAAGCAAAAAATTTCAGAATTGCACCTTGCAATGTGGAGATATTACTGTTTGTGCATTTACAATATTCATTGATTTTTGCCATTGAAAAACATGTTTTTCATATACCAGAAATGTTTGAAGCTACTGACTGAATGAAAGGAGCTGGCATCTCACTCTCTTTGAATCTTCTTTATCATGCTAGGATTAACAGGAAAAAGCTAAAAATTTCAGAATTGCACCGTGCAATGTGGAGATATTACTGTTTGTGCATTTACAATATTCATTGATTTTTGCCAATGAAAAACGTCCAGAAATGTTTGAAGCTACTGACTGAATGAAAGGAGCTGGCATCTCACTCTCTTTGAATCTTCTTTATCATGCTAGGATTAGCAGGAAAAAGCAAAAAATTTCAGAATTGCACCGTGCAATGTGGAGATATTACTGTTTGTGCATTTACAATATTCATTGATTTTTGCCATTGAAAAACATGTTTTTCATATACCAGAAATGTTTGAAGCTACTGACTGAATGAAAGGAGCTGGCATCTCACTCTCTTTGAATCTTCTTTATCATGCTAGGATTAACAGGAAAAAGCTAAAAATTTCAGAATTGCACCGTGCAATGTGGAGATATTACTGTTTGTGCATTTACAATATTCATTGATTTTTGCCATTGAAAAACATGTTTTTCATATACCAGAAATGTTTGAAGCTACTGACTGAATGAAGGGAGCTGGCATCTCACTCTCTTTGAATCTTCTTTATCATGCTAGGATTAACAGGAAAAAGCTAAAAATTTCAGAATTGCACCTTGCAATGTGGAGATATTACTGTTTGTGCATTTACAATATTCATTGATTTTTGCCATTGAAAAACGTCCAGAAATGTTTGAAGCTACTGACTGAATGAAAGGAGCTGGCATCTCACTCTCTTTGAATCTTCTTTATCATGCTAGGATTAGCAGGAAAAAGCAAAAAATTTCAGAATTGCACCGTGCAATGTGGAGATATTACTGTTTGTGCATTTACAATATTCATTGATTTTTGCCATTGAAAAACATGTTTTTCATATACCAGAAATGTTTGAAGCTACTGACTGAATGAAAGGAGCTGGCATCTCACTCTCTTTGAATCTTCTTTATCATGCTAGGATTAGCAGGAAAAAGCAAAAAATTTCAGAATTGCACCTTGCAATGTGGAGATATTACTGTTTGTGCATTTACAATATTCATTGATTTTTGCCATTGAAAAACATGTTTTTCATATACCAGAAATGTTTGAAGCTACTGACTGAATGAAAGGAGCTGGCATCTCACTCTCTTTGAATCTTCTTTATCATGCTAGGATTAACAGGAAAAAGCTAAAAATTTCAGAATTGCACCGTGCAATGTGGAGATATTACTGTTTGTGCATTTACAATATTCATTGATTTTTGCCATTGAAAAACATGTTTTTCATATACCAGAAATGTTTGAAGCTACTGACTGAATGAAAGGAGCTGGCATCTCACTCTCTTTGAATCTTCTTTATCATGCTAGGATTAACAGGAAAAAGCTAAAAATTTCAGAATTGCACCGTGCAATGTGGAGATATTACTGTTTGTGCATTTACAATATTCATTGATTTTTGCCATTGAAAAACATGTTTTTCATATACCAGAAATGTTTGAAGCTACTGACTGAATGAAAGGAGCTGGCATCTCACTCTCTTTGAATCTTCTTTATCATGCTAGGATTAACAGGAAAAAGCTAAAAATTTCAGAATTGCACCTTGCAATGTGGAGATATTACTGTTTGTGCATTTACAATATTCATTGATTTTTGCCATTGAAAAACGTCCAGAAATGTTTGAAGCTACTGACTGAATGAAAGGAGCTGGCATCTCACTCTCTTTGAATCTTCTTTATCATGCTAGGATTAGCAGGAAAAAGCAAAAAATTTCAGAATTGCACCGTGCAATGTGGAGATATTACTGTTTGTGCATTTACAATATTCATTGATTTTTGCCATTGAAAAACATGTTTTTCATATACCAGAAATGTTTGAAGCTACTGACTGAATGAAAGGAGCTGGCATCTCACTCTCTTTGAATCTTCTTTATCATGCTAGGATTAACAGGAAAAAGCTAAAAATTTCAGAATTGCACCTTGCAATGTGGAGATATTACTGTTTGTGCATTTACAATATTCATTGATTTTTGCCATTGAAAAACGTCCAGAAATGTTTGAAGCTACTGACTGAATGAAAGGAGCTGGCATCTCACTCTCTTTGAATCTTCTTTATCATGCTAGGATTAGCAGGAAAAAGCAAAAAATTTCAGAATTGCACCTTGCAATGTGGAGATATTACTGTTTGTGCATTTACAATATTCATTGATTTTTGCCATTGAAAAACATGTTTTTCATATACCAGAAATGTTTGAAGCTACTGACTGAATGAAAGGAGCTGGCATCTCACTCTCTTTGAATCTTCTTTATCATGCTAGGATTAACAGGAAAAAGCTAAAAATTTCAGAATTGCACCATGCAATGTGGAGATATTACTGTTTGTGCATTTACAATATTCATTGATTTTTGCCATTGAAAAACGTCCAGAAATGTTTGAAGCTACTGACTGAATGAAAGGAGCTGGCATCTCACTCTCTTTGAATCTTCTTTATCATGCTAGGATTAGCAGGAAAAAGCAAAAAATTTCAGAATTGCACCGTGCAATGTGGAGATATTACTGTTTGTGCATTTACAATATTCATTGATTTTTGCCATTGAAAAACATGTTTTTCATATACCAGAAATGTTTGAAGCTACTGACTGAATGAAAGGAGCTGGCATCTCACTCTCTTTGAATCTTCTTTATCATGCTAGGATTAACAGGAAAAAGCTAAAAATTTCAGAATTGCACCGTGCAATGTGGAGATATTACTGTTTGTGCATTTACAATATTCATTGATTTTTGCCATTGAAAAACATGTTTTTCATATACCAGAAATGTTTGAAGCTACTGACTGAATGAAAGGAGCTGGCATCTCACTCTCTTTGAATCTTCTTTATCATGCTAGGATTAACAGGAAAAAGCTAAAAATTTCAGAATTGCACCTTGCAATGTGGAGATATTACTGTTTGTGCATTTACAATATTCATTGATTTTTGCCATTGAAAAACGTCCAGAAATGTTTGAAGCTACTGACTGAATGAAAGGAGCTGGCATCTCACTCTCTTTGAATCTTCTTTATCATGCTAGGATTAGCAGGAAAAAGCAAAAAATTTCAGAATTGCACCGTGCAATGTGGAGATATTACTGTTTGTGCATTTACAATATTCATTGATTTTTGCCATTGAAAAACATGTTTTTCATATACCAGAAATGTTTGAAGCTACTGACTGAATGAAAGGAGCTGGCATCTCACTCTCTTTGAATCTTCTTTATCATGCTAGGATTAACAGGAAAAAGCTAAAAATTTCAGAATTGCACCGTGCAATGTGGAGATATTACTGTTTGTGCATTTACAATATTCATTGATTTTTGCCATTGAAAAACATGTTTTTCATATACCAGAAATGTTTGAAGCTACTGACTGAATGAAAGGAGCTGGCATCTCACTCTCTTTGAATCTTCTTTATCATGCTAGGATTAACAGGAAAAAGCTAAAAATTTCAGAATTGCACCGTGCAATGTGGAGATATTACTGTTTGTGCATTTACAATATTCATTGATTTTTGCCATTGAAAAACATGTTTTTCATATACCAGAAATGTTTGAAGCTACTGACTGAATGAAAGGAGCTGGCATCTCACTCTCTTTGAATCTTCTTTATCATGCTAGGATTAGCAGGAAAAAGCTAAAAATTTCAGAATTGCACCGTGCAATGTGGAGATATTACTGTTTGTGCATTTACAATATTCATTGATTTTTGCCATTGAAAAACATGTTTTTCATATACCAGAAATGTTTGAAGCTACTGACTGAATGAAAGGAGCTGGCATCTCAATCTCTTTGAATCTTCTTTATCATGCTAGGATTAGCAGGAAAAAGCAAAAAATTTCAGAATTGCACCGTGCAATGTGGAGATATTACTGTTTGTGCATTTACAATATTCATTGATTTTTGCCATTGAAAAACATGTTTTTCATATACCAGAAATGTTTGAAGCTACTGACTGAATGAAAGGAGCTGGCATCTCACTCTCTTTGAATCTTCTTTATCATGCTAGGATTAGCAGGAAAAAGCAAAAAATTTCAGAATTGCACCTTGCAATGTGGAGATATTACTGTTTGTGCATTTACAATATTCATTGATTTTTGCCATTGAAAAACATGTTTTTCATATACCAGAAATGTTTGAAGCTACTGACTGAATGAAAGGAGCTGGCATCTCACTCTCTTTGAATCTTCTTTATCATGCTAGGATTAACAGGAAAAAGCTAAAAATTTCAGAATTGCACCTTGCAATGTGGAGATATTACTGTTTGTGCATTTACAATATTCATTGATTTTTGCCATTGAAAAACGTCCAGAAATGTTTGAAGCTACTGACTGAATGAAAGGAGCTGGCATCTCACTCTCTTTGAATCTTCTTTAACATGCTAGGATTAGCAGGAAAAAGCAAAAAATTTCAGAATTGCACCTTGCAATGTGGAGATATTACTGTTTGTGCATTTACAATATTCATTGATTTTTGCCATTGAAAAACATGTTTTTCATATACCAGAAATGTTTGAAGCTACTGACTGAATGAAAGGAGCTGGCATCTCACTCTCTTTGAATCTTCTTTATCATGCTAGGATTAACAGGAAAAAGCTAAAAATTTCAGAATTGCACCGTGCAATGTGGAGATATTACTGTTTGTGCATTTACAATATTCATTGATTTTTGCCATTGAAAAACGTCCAGAAATGTTTGAAGCTACTGACTGAATGAAAGGAGCTGGCATCTCACTCTCTTTGAATCTTCTTTATCATGCTAGGATTAGCAGGAAAAAGCAAAAAATTTCAGAATTGCACCTTGCAATGTGGAGATATTACTGGTTGTGCATTTACAATATTCATTGATTTTTGCCATTGAAAAACATGTTTTTCATATACCAGAAATGTTTGAAGCTACTGACTGAATGAAAGGAGCTGGCATCTCACTCTCTTTGAATCTTCTTTATCATGCTAGGATTAACAGGAAAAAGCTAAAAATTTCAGAATTGCACCTTGCAATGTGGAGATATTACTGTTTGTGCATTTACAATATTCATTGATTTTTGCCATTGAAAAACGTCCAGAAATGTTTGAAGCTACTGACTGAATGAAAGGAGCTGGCATCTCACTCTCTTTGAATCTTCTTTATCATGCTAGGATTAGCAGGAAAAAGCAAAAAATTTCAGAATTGCACCTTGCAATGTGGAGATATTACTGTTTGTGCATTTACAATATTCATTGATTTTTGCCATTGAAAAACATGTTTTTCATATACCAGAAATGTTTGAAGCTACTGACTGAATGAAAGGAGCTGGCATCTCACTCTCTTTGAATCTTCTTTATCATGCTAGGATTAACAGGAAAAAGCTAAAAATTTCAGAATTGCACCGTGCAATGTGGAGATATTACTGTTTGTGCATTTACAATATTCATTGATTTTTGCCATTGAAAAACATGTTTTTCATATACCAGAAATGTTTGAAGCTACTGACTGAATGAAAGGAGCTGGCATCTCACTCTCTTTGAATCTTCTTTATCATGCTAGGATTAACAGGAAAAAGCTAAAAATTTCAGAATTGCACCTTGCAATGTGGAGATATTACTGTTTGTGCATTTACAATATTCATTGATTTTTGCCATTGAAAAACGTCCAGAAATGTTTGAAGCTACTGACTGAATGAAAGGAGCTGGCATCTCACTCTCTTTGAATCTTCTTTATCATGCTAGGATTAGCAGGAAAAAGCAAAAAATTTCAGAATTGCACCGTGCAATGTGGAGATATTACTGTTTGTGCATTTACAATATTCATTGATTTTTGCCATTGAAAAACATGTTTTTCATATACCAGAAATGTTTGAAGCTACTGACTGAATGAAAGGAGCTGGCATCTCACTCTCTTTGAATCTTCTTTATCATGCTAGGATTAACAGGAAAAAGCTAAAAATTTCAGAATTGCACCTTGCAATGTGGAGATATTACTGTTTGTGCATTTACAATATTCATTGATTTTTGCCATTGAAAAACGTCCAGAAATGTTTGAAGCTACTGACTGAATGAAAGGAGCTGGCATCTCACTCTCTTTGAATCTTCTTTATCATGCTAGGATTAGCAGGAAAAAGCAAAAAATTTCAGAATTGCACCTTGCAATGTGGAGATATTACTGTTTGTGCATTTACAATATTCATTGATTTTTGCCATTGAAAAACATGTTTTTCATATACCAGAAATGTTTGAAGCTACTGACTGAATGAAAGGAGCTGGCATCTCACTCTCTTTGAATCTTCTTTATCATGCTAGGATTAACAGGAAAAAGCTAAAAATTTCAGAATTGCACCTTGCAATGTGGAGATATTACTGTTTGTGCATTTACAATATTCATTGATTTTTGCCATTGAAAAACGTCCAGAAATGTTTGAAGCTACTGACTGAATGAAAGGAGCTGGCATCTCACTCTCTTTGAATCTTCTTTATCATGCTAGGATTAGCAGGAAAAAGCAAAAAATTTCAGAATTGCACCGTGCAATGTGGAGATATTACTGTTTGTGCATTTACAATATTCATTGATTTTTGCCATTGAAAAACATGTTTTTCATATACCAGAAATGTTTGAAGCTACTGACTGAATGAAAGGAGCTGGCATCTCACTCTCTTTGAATCTTCTTTATCATGCTAGGATTAACAGGAAAAAGCTAAAAATTTCAGAATTGCACCGTGCAATGTGGAGATATTACTGTTTGTGCATTTACAATATTCATTGATTTTTGCCATTGAAAAACATGTTTTTCATATACCAGAAATGTTTGAAGCTACTGACTGAATGAAAGGAGCTGGCATCTCACTCTCTTTGAATCTTCTTTATCATGCTAGGATTAACAGGAAAAAGCTAAAAATTTCAGAATTGCACCGTGCAATGTGGAGATATTACTGTTTGTGCATTTACAATATTCATTGATTTTTGCCATTGAAAAACATGTTTTTCATATACCAGAAATGTTTGAAGCTACTGACTGAATGAAAGGAGCTGGCATCTCACTCTCTTTGAATCTTCTTTATCATGCTAGGATTAGCAGGAAAAAGCTAAAAATTTCAGAATTGCACCTTGCAATGTGGAGATATTACTGTTTGTGCATTTACAATATTCATTGATTTTTGCCATTGAAAAACATGTTTTTCATATACCAGAAATGTTTGAAGCTACTGACTGAATGAAAGGAGCTGGCATCTCACTCTCTTTGAATCTTCTTTATCATGCTAGGATTAGCAGGAAAAAGCAAAAAATTTCAGAATTGCACCGTGCAATGTGGAGATATTACTGTTTGTGCATTTACAATATTCATTGATTTTTGCCATTGAAAAACATGTTTTTCATATACCAGAAATGTTTGAATCTACTGACTGAATGAAAGGAGCTGGCATCTCACTCTCTTTGAATCTTCTTTATCATGCTAGGATTAGCAGGAAAAAGCAAAAAATTTCAGAATTGCACCTTGCAATGTGGAGATATTACTGTTTGTGCATTTACAATATTCATTGATTTTTGCCATTGAAAAACATGTTTTTCATATACCAGAAATGTTTGAAGCTACTGACTGAATGAAAGGAGCTGGCATCTCACTCTCTTTGAATCTTCTTTATCATGCTAGGATTAACAGGAAAAAGCTAAAAATTTCAGAATTGCACCTTGCAATGTGGAGATATTACTGTTTGTGCATTTACAATATTCATTGATTTTTGCCATTGAAAAACGTCCAGAAATGTTTGAAGCTACTGACTGAATGAAAGGAGCTGGCATCTCACTCTCTTTGAATCTTCTTTATCATGCTAGGATTAGCAGGAAAAAGCAAAAAATTTCAGAATTGCACCTTGCAATGTGGAGATATTACTGTTTGTGCATTTACAATATTCATTGATTTTTGCCATTGAAAAACATGTTTTTCATATACCAGAAATGTTTGAAGCTACTGACTGAATGAAAGGAGCTGGCATCTCACTCTCTTTGAATCTTCTTTATCATGCTAGGATTAACAGGAAAAAGCTAAAAATTTCAGAATTGCACCTTGCAATGTGGAGATATTACTGTTTGTGCATTTACAATATTCATTGATTTTTGCCATTGAAAAACGTCCAGAAATGTTTGAAGCTACTGACTGAATGAAAGGAGCTGGCATCTCACTCTCTTTGAATCTTCTTTATCATGCTAGGATTAGCAGGAAAAAGCAAAAAATTTCAGAATTGCACCTTGCAATGTGGAGATATTACTGTTTGTGCATTTACAATATTCATTGATTTTTGCCATTGAAAAACATGTTTTTCATATAATAGAAATGTTTGAAGCTACTGACTGAATGAAAGGAGCTGGCATCTCACTCTCTTTGAATCTTCTTTATCATGCTAGGATTAACAGGAAAAAGCTAAAAATTTCAGAATTGCACCGTGCAATGTGGAGATATTACTGTTTGTGCATTTACAATATTCATTGATTTTTGCCATTGAAAAACATGTTTTTCATATACCAGAAATGTTTGAAGCTACTGACTGAATGAAAGGAGCTGGCATCTCACTCTCTTTGAATCTTCTTTATCATGCTAGGATTAACAGGAAAAAGCTAAAAATTTCAGAATTGCACCTTGCAATGTGGAGATATTACTGTTTGTGCATTTACAATATTCATTGATTTTTGCCATTGAAAAACGTCCAGAAATGTTTGAAGCTACTGACTGAATGAAAGGAGCTGGCATCTCACTCTCTTTGAATCTTCTTTATCATGCTAGGATTAGCAGGAAAAAGCAAAAAATTTCAGAATTGCACCGTGCAATGTGGAGATATTACTGTTTGTGCATTTACAATATTCATTGATTTTTGCCATTGAAAAACATGTTTTTCATATACCAGAAATGTTTGAAGCTACTGACTGAATGAAAGGAGCTGGCATCTCACTCTCTTTGAATCTTCTTTATCATGCTAGGATTAACAGGAAAAAGCTAAAAATTTCAGAATTGCACCTTGCAATGTGGAGATATTACTGTTTGTGCATTTACAATATTCATTGATTTTTGCCATTGAAAAACGTCCAGAAATGTTTGAAGCTACTGACTGAATGAAAGGAGCTGGCATCTCACTCTCTTTGAATCTTCTTTATCATGCTAGGATTAGCAGGAAAAAGCAAAAAATTTCAGAATTGCACCTTGCAATGTGGAGATATTACTGTTTGTGCATTTACAATATTCATTGATTTTTGCCATTGAAAAACATGTTTTTCATATACCAGAAATGTTTGAAGCTACTGACTGAATGAAAGGAGCTGGCATCTCACTCTCTTTGAATCTTCTTTATCATGCTAGGATTAACAGGAAAAAGCTAAAAATTTCAGAATTGCACCGTGCAATGTGGAGATATTACTGTTTGTGCATTTACAATATTCATTGATTTTTGCCATTGAAAAACGTCCAGAAATGTTTGAAGCTACTGACTGAATGAAAGGAGCTGGCATCTCACTCTCTTTGAATCTTCTTTATCATGCTAGGATTAGCAGGAAAAAGCAAAAAATTTCAGAATTGCACCGTGCAATGTGGAGATATTACTGTTTGTGCATTTACAATATTCATTGATTTTTGCCATTGAAAAACATGTTTTTCATATACCAGAAATGTTTGAAGCTACTGACTGAATGAAAGGAGCTGGCATCTCACTCTCTTTGAATCTTCTTTATCATGCTAGGATTAACAGGAAAAAGCTAAAAATTTCAGAATTGCACCGTGCAATGTGGAGATATTACTGTTTGTGCATTTACAATATTCATTGATTTTTGCCATTGAAAAACATGTTTTTCATATACCAGAAATGTTTGAAGCTACTGACTGAATGAAAGGAGCTGGCATCTCACTCTCTTTGAATCTTCTTTATCATGCTAGGATTAACAGGAAAAAGCTAAAAATTTCAGAATTGCACCTTGCAATGTGGAGATATTACTGTTTGTGCATTTACAATATTCATTGATTTTTGCCATTGAAAAACGTCCAGAAATGTTTGAAGCTACTGACTGAATGAAAGGAGCTGGCATCTCACTCTCTTTGAATCTTCTTTATCATGCTAGGATTAGCAGGAAAAAGCAAAAAATTTCAGAATTGCACCTTGCAATGTGGAGATATTACTGTTTGTGCATTTACAATATTCATTGATTTTTGCCATTGAAAAACATGTTTTTCATATACCAGAAATGTTTGAAGCTACTGACTGAATGAAAGGAGCTGGCATCTCACTCTCTTTGAATCTTCTTTATCATGCTAGGATTAACAGGAAAAAGCTAAAAATTTCAGAATTGCACCTTGCAATGTGGAGATATTACTGTTTGTGCATTTACAATATTCATTGATTTTTGCCATTGAAAAACGTCCAGAAATGTTTGAAGCTACTGACTGAATGAAAGGAGCTGGCATCTTACTCTCTTTGAATCTTCTTTATCATGCTAGGATTAGCAGGAAAAAGCAAAAAATTTCAGAATTGCACCGTGCAATGTGGAGATATTACTGTTTGTGCATTTACAATATTCATTGATTTTTGCCATTGAAAAACATGTTTTTCATATACCAGAAATGTTTGAAGCTACTGACTGAATGAAAGGAGCTGGCATCTCACTCTCTTTGAATCTTCTTTATCATGCTAGGATTAACAGGAAAAAGCTAAAAATTTCAGAATTGCACCGTGCAATGTGGAGATATTACTGTTTGTGCATTTACAATATTCATTGATTTTTGCCATTGAAAAACATGTTTTTCATATACCAGAAATGTTTGAAGCTACTGACTGAATGAAAGGAGCTGGCATCTCACTCTCTTTGAATCTTCTTTATCATGCTAGGATTAACAGGAAAAAGCTAAAAATTTCAGAATTGCACCGTGCAATGTAGAGATATTACTGTTTGTGCATTTACAATATTCATTGATTTTTGCCATTGAAAAACATGTTTTTCATATACCAGAAATGTTTGAAGCTACTGACTGAATGAAAGGAGCTGGCATCTCACTCTCTTTGAATCTTCTTTATCATGCTAGGATTAGCAGGAAAAAGCTAAAAATTTCAGAATTGCACCGTGCAATGTGGAGATATTACTGTTTGTGCATTTACAATATTCATTGATTTTTGCCATTGAAAAACATGTTTTTCATATACCAGAAATGTTTGAAGCTACTGACTGAATGAAAGGAGCTGGCATCTCACTCTCTTTGAATCTTCTTTATCATGCTAGGATTAGCAGGAAAAAGCAAAAAATTTCAGAATTGCACCGTGCAATGTGGAGATATTACTGTTTGTGCATTTACAATATTCATTGATTTTTGCCATTGAAAAACATGTTTTTCATATACCAGAAATGTTTGAAGCTACTGACTGAATGAAAGGAGCTGGCATCTCACTCTCTTTGAATCTTCTTTATCATGCTAGGATTAACAGGAAAAAGCTAAAAATTTCAGAATTGCACCGTGCAATGTGGAGATATTACTGTTTGTGCATTTACAATATTCATTGATTTTTGCCATTGAAAAACATGTTTTTCATATACCAGAAATGTTTGAAGCTACTGACTGAATGAAAGGAGCTGGCATCTCACTCTCTTTGAATCTTCTTTATCATGCTAGGATTAGCAGGAAAAAGCAAAAAATTTCAGAATTGCACCGTGCAATGTGGAGATATTACTGTTTGTGCATTTACAATATTCATTGATTTTTGCCATTGAAAAACATGTTTTTCATATACCAGAAATGTTTGAAGCTACTGACTGAATGAAAGGAGCTGGCATCTCACTCTCTTTGAATCTTCTTTATCATGCTAGGATTAGCAGGAAAAAGCAAAAAATTTCAGAATTGCACCTTGCAATGTGGAGATATTACTGTTTGTGCATTTACAATATTCATTGATTTTTGCCATTGAAAAACATGTTTTTCATATACCAGAAATGTTTGAAGCTACTGACTGAATGAAAGGAGCTGGCATCTCACTCTCTTTGAATCTTCTTTATCATGCTAGGATTAACAGGAAAAAGCTAAAAATTTCAGAATTGCACCTTGCAATGTGGAGATATTACTGTTTGTGCATTTACAATATTCATTGATTTTTGCCATTGAAAAACGTCCAGAAATGTTTGAAGCTACTGACTGAATGAAAGGAGCTGGCATCTCACTCTCTTTGAATCTTCTTTAACATGCTAGGATTAGCAGGAAAAAGCAAAAAATTTCAGAATTGCACCTTGCAATGTGGAGATATTACTGTTTGTGCATTTACAATATTCATTGATTTTTGCCATTGAAAAACATGTTTTTCATATACCAGAAATGTTTGAAGCTACTGACTGAATGAAAGGAGCTGGCATCTCACTCTCTTTGAATCTTCTTTATCATGCTAGGATTAACAGGAAAAAGCTAAAAATTTCAGAATTGCACCGTGCAATGTGGAGATATTACTGTTTGTGCATTTACAATATTCATTGATTTTTGCCATTGAAAAACGTCCAGAAATGTTTGAAGCTACTGACTGAATGAAAGGAGCTGGCATCTCACTCTCTTTGAATCTTCTTTATCATGCTAGGATTAGCAGGAAAAAGCAAAAAATTTCAGAATTGCACCTTGCAATGTGGAGATATTACTGTTTGTGCATTTACAATATTCATTGATTTTTGCCATTGAAAAACATGTTTTTCATATACCAGAAATGTTTGAAGCTACTGACTGAATGAAAGGAGCTGGCATCTCACTCTCTTTGAATCTTCTTTATCATGCTAGGATTAACAGGAAAAAGCTAAAAATTTCAGAATTGCACCTTGCAATGTGGAGATATTACTGTTTGTGCATTTACAATATTCATTGATTTTTGCCATTGAAAAACATGTTTTTCATATACCAGAAATGTTTGAAGCTACTGACTGAATGAAAGGAGCTGGCATCTCACTCTCTTTGAATCTTCTTTATCATGCTAGGATTAACAGGAAAAAGCTAAAAATTTCAGAATTGCACCGTGCAATGTGGAGATATTACTGTTTGTGCATTTACAATATTCATTGATTTTTGCCATTGAAAAACATGTTTTTCATATACCAGAAATGTTTGAAGCTACTGACTGAATGAAAGGAGCTGGCATCTCACTCTCTTTGAATCTTCTTTATCATGCTAGGATTAACAGGAAAAAGCTAAAAATTTCAGAATTGCACCTTGCAATGTGGAGATATTACTGTTTGTGCATTTACAATATTCATTGATTTTTGCCATTGAAAAACGTCCAGAAATGTTTGAAGCTACTGACTGAATGAAAGGAGCTGGCATCTCACTCTCTTTGAATCTTCTTTATCATGCTAGGATTAGCAGGAAAAAGCAAAAAATTTCAGAATTGCACCGTGCAATGTGGAGATATTACTGTTTGTGCATTTACAATATTCATTGATTTTTGCCATTGAAAAACATGTTTTTCATATACCAGAAATGTTTGAAGCTACTGACTGAATGAAAGGAGCTGGCATCTCACTCTCTTTGAATCTTCTTTATCATGCTAGGATTAACAGGAAAAAGCTAAAAATTTCAGAATTGCACCTTGCAATGTGGAGATATTACTGTTTGTGCATTTACAATATTCATTGATTTTTGCCATTGAAAAACGTCCAGAAATGTTTGAAGCTACTGACTGAATGAAAGGAGCTGGCATCTCACTCTCTTTGAATCTTCTTTATCATGCTAGGATTAGCAGGAAAAAGCAAAAAATTTCAGAATTGCACCTTGCAATGTGGAGATATTACTGTTTGTGCATTTACAATATTCATTGATTTTTGCCATTGAAAAACATGTTTTTCATATACCAGAAATGTTTGAAGCTACTGACTGAATGAAAGGAGCTGGCATCTCACTCTCTTTGAATCTTCTTTATCATGCTAGGATTAGCAGGAAAAAGCAAAAAATTTCAGAATTGCACCGTGCAATGTGGAGATATTACTGTTTGTGCATTTACAATATTCATTGATTTTTGCCATTGAAAAACATGTTTTTCATATACCAGAAATGTTTGAAGCTACTGACTGAATGAAAGGAGCTGGCATCTCACTCTCTTTGAATCTTCTTTATCATGCTAGGATTAGCAGGAAAAAGCAAAAAATTTCAGAATTGCACCTTGCAATGTGGAGATATTACTGTTTGTGCATTTACAATATTCATTGATTTTTGCCATTGAAAAACATGTTTTTCATATACCAGAAATGTTTGAAGCTACTGACTGAATGAAAGGAGCTGGCATCTCACTCTCTTTGAATCTTCTTTATCATGCTAGGATTAACAGGAAAAAGCTAAAAATTTCAGAATTGCACCTTGCAATGTGGAGATATTACTGTTTGTGCATTTACAATATTCATTGATTTTTGCCATTGAAAAACGTCCAGAAATGTTTGAAGCTACTGACTGAATGAAAGGAGCTGGCATCTCACTCTCTTTGAATCTTCTTTAACATGCTAGGATTAGCAGGAAAAAGCAAAAAATTTCAGAATTGCACCTTGCAATGTGGAGATATTACTGTTTGTGCATTTACAATATTCATTGATTTTTGCCATTGAAAAACATGTTTTTCATATACCAGAAATGTTTGAAGCTACTGACTGAATGAAAGGAGCTGGCATCTCACTCTCTTTGAATCTTCTTTATCATGCTAGGATTAACAGGAAAAAGCTAAAAATTTCAGAATTGCACCGTGCAATGTGGAGATATTACTGTTTGTGCATTTACAATATTCATTGATTTTTGCCTTTGAAAAACGTCCAGAAATGTTTGAAGCTACTGACTGAATGAAAGGAGCTGGCATCTCACTCTCTTTGAATCTTCTTTATCATGCTAGGATTAGCAGGAAAAAGCAAAAAATTTCAGAATTGCACCTTGCAATGTGGAGATATTACTGTTTGTGCATTTACAATATTCATTGATTTTTGCCATTGAAAAACATGTTTTTCATATACCAGAAATGTTTGAAGCTACTGACTGAATGAAAGGAGCTGGCATCTCACTCTCTTTGAATTTTCTTTATCATGCTAGGATTAACAGGAAAAAGCTAAAAATTTCAGAATTGCACCTTGCAATGTGGAGATATTACTGTTTGTGCATTTACAATATTCATTGATTTTTGCCATTGAAAAACGTCCAGAAATGTTTGAAGCTACTGACTGAATGAAAGGAGCTGGCATCTCACTCTCTTTGAATCTTCTTTATCATGCTAGGATTAGCAGGAAAAAGCAAAAAATTTCAGAATTGCACCTTGCAATGTGGAGATATTACTGTTTGTGCATTTACAATATTCATTGATTTTTGCCATTGAAAAACATGTTTTTCATATACCAGAAATGTTTGAAGCTACTGACTGAATGAAAGGAGCTGGCATCTCACTCTCTTTGAATCTTCTTTATCATGCTAGGATTAACAGGAAAAAGCTAAAAATTTCAGAATTGCACCGTGCAATGTGGAGATATTACTGTTTGTGCATTTACAATATTCATTGATTTTTGCCATTGAAAAACATGTTTTTCATATACCAGAAATGTTTGAAGCTACTGACTGAATGAAAGGAGCTGGCATCTCACTCTCTTTGAATCTTCTTTATCATGCTAGGATTAACAGGAAAAAGCTAAAAATTTCAGAATTGCACCTTGCAATGTGGAGATATTACTGTTTGTGCATTTACAATATTCATTGATTTTTGCAATTGAAAAACGTCCAGAAATGTTTGAAGCTACTGACTGAATGAAAGGAGCTGGCATCTCACTCTCTTTGAATCTTCTTTATCATGCTAGGATTAGCAGGAAAAAGCAAAAAATTTCAGAATTGCACCGTGCACTGTGGAGATATTACTGTTTGTGCATTTACAATATTCATTGATTTTTGCCATTGAAAAACATGTTTTTCATATACCAGAAATGTTTGAAGCTACTGACTGAATGAAAGGAGCTGGCATCTCACTCTCTTTGAATCTTCTTTATCATGCTAGGATTAACAGGAAAAAGCTAAAAATTTCAGAATTGCACCTTGCAATGTGGAGATATTACTGTTTGTGCATTTACAATATTCATTGATTTTTGCCATTGAAAAACGTCCAGAAATGTTTGAAGCTACTGACTGAATGAAAGGAGCTGGCATCTCACTATCTTTGAATCTTCTTTATCATGCTAGGATTAGCAGGAAAAAGCAAAAAATTTCAGAATTGCACCTTGCAATGTGGAGATATTACTGTTTGTGCATTTACAATATTCATTGATTTTTGCCATTGAAAAACATGTTTTTCATATACCAGAAATGTTTGAAGCTACTGACTGAATGAAAGGAGCTGGCATCTCACTCTCTTTGAATCTTCTTTATCATGCTAGGATTAACAGGAAAAAGCTAAAAATTTCAGAATTGCACCGTGCAATGTGGAGATATTACTGTTTGTGCATTTACAATATTCATTGATTTTTGCCATTGAAAAACGTCCAGAAATGTTTGAAGCTACTGACTGAATGAAAGGAGCTGGCATCTCACTCTCTTTGAATCTTCTTTATCATGCTAGGATTAGCAGGAAAAAGCAAAAAATTTCAGAATTGCACCGTGCAATGTGGAGATATTACTGTTTGTGCATTTACAATATTCATTGATTTTTGCCATTGAAAAACATGTTTTTCATATACCAGAAATGTTTGAAGCTACTGACTGAATGAAAGGAGCTGGCATCTCACTCTCTTTGAATCTTCTTTATCATGCTAGGATTAACAGGAAAAAGCTAAAAATTTCAGAATTGCACCGTGCAATGTGGAGATATTACTGTTTGTGCATTTACAATATTCATTGATTTTTGCCATTGAAAAACATGTTTTTCATATACCAGAAATGTTTGAAGCTACTGACTGAATGAAAGGAGCTGGCATCTCACTCTCTTTGAATCTTCTTTATCATGCTAGGATTAACAGGAAAAAGCTAAAAATTTCAGAATTGCACCTTGCAATGTGGAGATATTACTGTTTGTGCATTTACAATATTCATTGATTTTTGCCATTGAAAAACGTCCAGAAATGTTTGAAGCTACTGACTGAATGAAAGGAGCTGGCATCTCACTCTCTTTGAATCTTCTTTATCATGCTAGGATTAGCAGGAAAAAGCAAAAAATTTCAGAATTGCACCGTGCAATGTGGAGATATTACTGTTTGTGCATTTACAATATTCATTGATTTTTGCCATTGAAAAACATGTTTTTCATATACCAGAAATGTTTGAAGCTACTGACTGAATGAAAGGAGCTGGCATCTCACTCTCTTTGAATCTTCTTTATCATGCTAGGATTAACAGGAAAAAGCTAAAAATTTCAGAATTGCACCGTGCAATGTGGAGATATTACTGTTTGTGCATTTACAATATTCATTGATTTTTGCCATTGAAAAACATGTTTTTCATATACCAGAAATGTTTGAAGCTACTGACTGAATGAAAGGAGCTGGCATCTCACTCTCTTTGAATCTTCTTTATCATGCTAGGATTAACAGGAAAAAGCTAAAAATTTCAGAATTGCACCGTGCAATGTGGAGATATTACTGTTTGTGCATTTACAATATTCATTGATTTTTGCCATTGAAAAACATGTTTTTCATATACCAGAAATGTTTGAAGCTACTGACTGAATGAAAGGAGCTGGCATCTCACTCTCTTTGAATCTTCTTTATCATGCTAGGATTAGCAGGAAAAAGCTAAAAATTTCAGAATTGCACCGTGCAATGTGGAGATATTACTGTTTGTGCATTTACAATATTCATTGATTTTTGCCATTGAAAAACATGTTTTTCATATACCACAAATGTTTGAAGCTACTGACTGAATGAAAGGAGCTGGCATCTCACTCTCTTTGAATCTTCTTTATCATGCTAGGATTAGCAGGAAAAAGCAAAAAATTTCAGAATTGCACAGTGCAATGTGGAGATATTACTGTTTGTGCATTTACAATATTCATTGATTTTTGCCATTGAAAAACATGTTTTTCATATACCAGAAATGTTTGAAGCTACTGACTGAATGAAAGGAGCTGGCATCTCACTCTCTTTGAATCTTCTTTATCATGCTAGGATTAGCAGGAAAAAGCAAAAAATTTCAGAATTGCACCTTGCAATGTGGAGATATTACTGTTTGTGCATTTACAATATTCATTGATTTTTGCCATTGAAAAACATGTTTTTCATATACCAGAAATGTTTGAAGCTACTGACTGAATGAAAGGAGCTGGCATCTCACTCTCTTTGAATCTTCTTTATCATGCTAGGATTAACAGGAAAAAGCTAAAAATTTCAGAATTGCACCTTGCAATGTGGAGATATTACTGTTTGTGCATTTACAATATTCATTGATTTTTGCCATTGAAAAACGTCCAGAAATGTTTGAAGCTACTGACTGAATGAAAGGAGCTGGCATCTCACTCTCTTTGAATCTTCTTTAACATGCTAGGATTAGCAGGAAAAAGCAAAAAATTTCAGAATTGCACCTTGCAATGTGGAGATATTACTGTTTGTGCATTTACAATATTCATTGATTTTTGCCATTGAAAAACATGTTTTTCATATACCAGAAATGTTTGAAGCTACTGACTGAATGAAAGGAGCTGGCATCTCACTCTCTTTGAATCTTCTTTATCATGCTAGGATTAACAGGAAAAAGCTAAAAATTTCAGAATTGCACCGTGCAATGTGGAGATATTACTGTTTGTGCATTTACAATATTCATTGATTTTTGCCATTGAAAAACGTCCAGAAATGTTTGAAGCTACTGACTGAATGAAAGGAGCTGGCATCTCACTCTCTTTGAATCTTCTTTATCATGCTAGGATTAGCAGGAAAAAGCAAAAAATTTCAGAATTGCACCTTGCAATGTGGAGATATTACTGTTTGTGCATTTACAATATTCATTGATTTTTGCCATTGAAAAACATGTTTTTCATATACCAGAAATGTTTGAAGCTACTGACTGAATGAAAGGAGCTGGCATCTCACTCTCTTTGAATCTTCTTTATCATGCTAGGATTAACAGGAAAAAGCTAAAAATTTCAGAATTGCACCTTGCAATGTGGAGATATTACTGTTTGTGCATTTACAATATTCATTGATTTTTGCCATTGAAAAACGTCCAGAAATGTTTGAAGCTACTGACTGAATGAAAGGAGCTGGCATCTCACTCTCTTTGAATCTTCTTTATCATGCTAGGATTAGCAGGAAAAAGCAAAAAATTTCAGAATTGCACCTTGCAATGTGGAGATATTACTGTTTGTGCATTTACAATATTCATTGATTTTTGCCATTGAAAAACATGTTTTTCATATACCAGAAATGTTTGAAGCTACTGACTGAATGAAAGGAGCTGGCATCTCACTCTCTTTGAATCTTCTTTATCATGCTAGGATTAACAGGAAAAAGCTAAAAATTTCTGAATTGCACCGTGCAATGTGGAGATATTACTGTTTGTGCATTTACAATATTCATTGATTTTTGCCATTGAAAAACATGTTTTTCATATACCAGAAATGTTTGAAGCTACTGACTGAATGAAAGGAGCTGGCATCTCACTCTCTTTGAATCTTCTTTATCATGCTAGGATTAACAGGAAAAAGCTAAAAATTTCAGAATTGCACCTTGCAATGTGGAGATATTACTGTTTGTGCATTTACAATATTCATTGATTTTTGCCATTGAAAAACGTCCAGAAATGTTTGAAGCTACTGACTGAATGAAAGGAGCTGGCATCTCACTCTCTTTGAATCTTCTTTATCATGCTAGGATTAGCAGGAAAAAGCAAAAAATTTCAGAATTGCACCGTGCAATGTGGAGATATTACTGTTTGTGCATTTACAATATTCATTGATTTTTGCCATTGAAAAACATGTTTTTCATATACCAGAAATGTTTGAAGCTACTGACTGAATGAAAGGAGCTGGCATCTCACTCTCTTTGAATCTTCTTTATCATGCTAGGATTAACAGGAAAAAGCTAAAAATTTCAGAATTGCACCTTGCAATGTGGAGATATTACTGTTTGTGCATTTACAATATTCATTGATTTTTGCCATTGAAAAACGTCCAGAAATGTTTGAAGCTACTGACTGAATGAAAGGAGCTGGCATCTCACTATCTTTGAATCTTCTTTATCATGCTAGGATTAGCAGGAAAAAGCAAAAAATTTCAGAATTGCACCTTGCAATGTGGAGATATTACTGTTTGTGCATTTACAATATTCATTGATTTTTGCCATTGAAAAACATGTTTTTCATATACCAGAAATGTTTGAAGCTACTGACTGAATGAAAGGAGCTGGCATCTCACTCTCTTTGAATCTTCTTTATCATGCTAGGATTAACAGGAAAAAGCTAAAAATTTCAGAATTGCACCGTGCAATGTGGAGATATTACTGTTTGTGCATTTACAATATTCATTGATTTTTGCCATTGAAAAACGTCCAGAAATGTTTGAAGCTACTGACTGAATGAAAGGAGCTGGCATCTCACTCTCTTTGAATCTTCTTTATCATGCTAGGATTAGCAGGAAAAAGCAAAAAATTTCAGAATTGCACCGTGCAATGTGGAGATATTACTGTTTGTGCATTTACAATATTCATTGATTTTTGCCATTGAAAAACATGTTTTTCATATACCAGAAATGTTTGAAGCTACTGACTGAATGAAAGGAGCTGGCATCTCACTCTCTTTGAATCTTCTTTATCATGCTAGGATTAACAGGAAAAAGCTAAAAATTTCAGAATTGCACCGTGCAATGTGGAGATATTACTGTTTGTGCATTTACAATATTCATTGATTTTTGCCATTGAAAAACATGTTTTTCATATACCAGAAATGTTTGAAGCTACTGACTGAATGAAAGGAGCTGGCATCTCACTCTCTTTGAATCTTCTTTATCATGCTAGGATTAACAGGAAAAAGCTAAAAATTTCAGAATTGCACCTTGCAATGTGGAGATATTACTGTTTGTGCATTTACAATATTCATTGATTTTTGCCATTGAAAAACGTCCAGAAATGTTTGAAGCTACTGACTGAATGAAAGGAGCTGGCATCTCACTCTCTTTGAATCTTCTTTATCATGCTAGGATTAGCAGGAAAAAGCAAAAAATTTCAGAATTGCACCTTGCAATGTGGAGATATTACTGTTTGTGCATTTACAATATTCATTGATTTTTGCCATTGAAAAACATGTTTTTCATATACCAGAAATGTTTGAAGCTACTGACTGAATGAAAGGAGCTGGCATCTCACTCTCTTTGAATCTTCTTTATCATGCTAGGATTAACAGGAAAAAGCTAAAAATTTCAGAATTGCACCTTGCAATGTGGAGATATTACTGTTTGTGCATTTACAATATTCATTGATTTTTGCCATTGAAAAACGTCCAGAAATGTTTGAAGCTACTGACTGAATGAAAGGAGCTGGCATCTCACTCTCTTTGAATCTTCTTTAACATGCTAGGATTAGCAGGAAAAAGCAAAAAATTTCAGAATTGCACCTTGCAATGTGGAGATATTACTGTTTGTGCATTTACAATATTCATTGATTTTTGCCATTGAAAAACATGTTTTTCATATACCAGAAATGTTTGAAGCTACTGACTGAATGAAAGGAGCTGGCATCTCACTCTCTTTGAATCTTCTTTATCATGCTAGGATTAACAGGAAAAAGCTAAAAATTTCAGAATTGCACCGTGCAATGTGGAGATATTACTGTTTGTGCATTTACAATATTCATTGATTTTTGCCATTGAAAAACGTCCAGAAATGTTTGAAGCTACTGACTGAATGAAAGGAGCTGGCATCTCACTCTCTTTGAATCTTCTTTATCATGCTAGGATTAGCAGGAAAAAGCAAAAAATTTCAGAATTGCACCTTGCAATGTGGAGATATTACTGTTTGTGCATTTACAATATTCATTGATTTTTGCCATTGAAAAACATGTTTTTCATATACCAGAAATGTTTGAAGCTACTGACTGAATGAAAGGAGCTGGCATCTCACTCTCTTTGAATCTTCTTTATCATGCTAGGATTAACAGGAAAAAGCTAAAAATTTCAGAATTGCACCTTGCAATGTGGAGATATTACTGTTTGTGCATTTACAATATTCATTGATTTTTGCCATTGAAAAACGTCCAGAAATGTTTGAAGCTACTGACTGAATGAAAGGAGCTGGCATCTCACTCTCTTTGAATCTTCTTTATCATGCTAGGATTAGCAGGAAAAAGCAAAAAATTTCAGAATTGCACCTTGC
Organism: Phyllobates terribilis; assembly: GCF_046119375.1. NCBI lineage: Eukaryota > Metazoa > Chordata > Amphibia > Anura > Dendrobatidae > Phyllobates > Phyllobates terribilis. Next base: position 25,943 of record NW_027368632.1, on the reverse strand, counting down.
AATGTGGAGATATTACTGTTTGTGCATTTACAATATTCATTGATTTTTGCCATTGAAAAACATGTTTTTCATATACCAGAAATGTTTGAAGCTACTGACTGAATGAAAGGAGCTGGCATCTCACTCTCTTTGAATCTTCTTTATCATGCTAGGATTAACAGGAAAAAGCTAAAAATTTCTGAATTGCACCGTGCAATGTGGAGATATTACTGTTTGTGCATTTACAATATTCATTGATTTTTGCCATTGAAAAACATGTTTTTCATATACCAGAAATGTTTGAAGCTACTGACTGAATGAAAGGAGCTGGCATCTCACTCTCTTTGAATCTTCTTTATCATGCTAGGATTAACAGGAAAAAGCTAAAAATTTCAGAATTGCACCTTGCAATGTGGAGATATTACTGTTTGTGCATTTACAATATTCATTGATTTTTGCCATTGAAAAACGTCCAGAAATGTTTGAAGCTACTGACTGAATGAAAGGAGCTGGCATCTCACTCTCTTTGAATCTTCTTTATCATGCTAGGATTAGCAGGAAAAAGCAAAAAATTTCAGAATTGCACCGTGCAATGTGGAGATATTACTGTTTGTGCATTTACAATATTCATTGATTTTTGCCATTGAAAAACATGTTTTTCATATACCAGAAATGTTTGAAGCTACTGACTGAATGAAAGGAGCTGGCATCTCACTCTCTTTGAATCTTCTTTATCATGCTAGGATTAACAGGAAAAAGCTAAAAATTTCAGAATTGCACCTTGCAATGTGGAGATATTACTGTTTGTGCATTTACAATATTCATTGATTTTTGCCATTGAAAAACGTCCAGAAATGTTTGAAGCTACTGACTGAATGAAAGGAGCTGGCATCTCACTATCTTTGAATCTTCTTTATCATGCTAGGATTAGCAGGAAAAAGCAAAAAATTTCAGAATTGCACCTTGCAATGTGGAGATATTACTGTTTGTGCATTTACAATATTCATTGATTTTTGCCATTGAAAAACATGTTTTTCATATACCAGAAATGTTTGAAGCTACTGACTGAATGAAAGGAGCTGGCATCTCACTCTCTTTGAATCTTCTTTATCATGCTAGGATTAACAGGAAAAAGCTAAAAATTTCAGAATTGCACCGTGCAATGTGGAGATATTACTGTTTGTGCATTTACAATATTCATTGATTTTTGCCATTGAAAAACGTCCAGAAATGTTTGAAGCTACTGACTGAATGAAAGGAGCTGGCATCTCACTCTCTTTGAATCTTCTTTATCATGCTAGGATTAGCAGGAAAAAGCAAAAAATTTCAGAATTGCACCGTGCAATGTGGAGATATTACTGTTTGTGCATTTACAATATTCATTGATTTTTGCCATTGAAAAACATGTTTTTCATATACCAGAAATGTTTGAAGCTACTGACTGAATGAAAGGAGCTGGCATTTCACTCTCTTTGAATCTTCTTTATCATGCTAGGATTAACAGGAAAAAGCTAAAAATTTCAGAATTGCACCGTGCAATGTGGAGATATTACTGTTTGTGCATTTACAATATTCATTGATTTTTGCCATTGAAAAACATGTTTTTCATATACCAGAAATGTTTGAAGCTACTGACTGAATGAAAGGAGCTGGCATCTCACTCTCTTTGAATCTTCTTTATCATGCTAGGATTAACAGGAAAAAGCTAAAAATTTCAGAATTGCACCTTGCAATGTGGAGATATTACTGTTTGTGCATTTACAATATTCATTGATTTTTGCCATTGAAAAACGTCCAGAAATGTTTGAAGCTACTGACTGAATGAAAGGAGCTGGCATCTCACTCTCTTTGAATCTTCTTTATCATGCTAGGATTAGCAGGAAAAAGCAAAAAATTTCAGAATTGCACCGTGCAATGTGGAGATATTACTGTTTGTGCATTTACAATATTCATTGATTTTTGCCATTGAAAAACATGTTTTTCATATACCAGAAATGTTTGAAGCTACTGACTGAATGAAAGGAGCTGGCATCTCACTCTCTTTGAATCTTCTTTATCATGCTAGGATTAACAGGAAAAAGCTAAAAATTTCAGAATTGCACCGTGCAATGTGGAGATATTACTGTTTGTGCATTTACAATATTCATTGATTTTTGCCATTGAAAAACATGTTTTTCATATACCAGAAATGTTTGAAGCTACTGACTGAATGAAAGGAGCTGGCATCTCACTCTCTTTGAATCTTCTTTATCATGCTAGGATTAACAGGAAAAAGCTAAAAATTTCAGAATTGCACCGTGCAATGTGGAGATATTACTGTTTGTGCATTTACAATATTCATTGATTTTTGCCATTGAAAAACATGTTTTTCATATACCAGAAATGTTTGAAGCTACTGACTGAATGAAAGGAGCTGGCATCTCACTCTCTTTGAATCTTCTTTATCATGCTAGGATTAGCAGGAAAAAGCTAAAAATTTCAGAATTGCACCGTGCAATGTGGAGATATTACTGTTTGTGCATTTACAATATTCATTGATTTTTGCCATTGAAAAACATGTTTTTCATATACCACAAATGTTTGAAGCTACTGACTGAATGAAAGGAGCTGGCATCTCACTCTCTTTGAATCTTCTTTATCATGCTAGGATTAGCAGGAAAAAGCAAAAAATTTCAGAATTGCACCGTGCAATGTGGAGATATTACTGTTTGTGCATTTACAATATTCATTGATTTTTGCCATTGAAAAACATGTTTTTCATATACCAGAAATGTTTGAAGCTACTGACTGAATGAAAGGAGCTGGCATCTCACTCTCTTTGAATCTTCTTTATCATGCTAGGATTAGCAGGAAAAAGCAAAAAATTTCAGAATTGCACCTTGCAATGTGGAGATATTACTGTTTGTGCATTTACAATATTCATTGATTTTTGCCATTGAAAAACATGTTTTTCATATACCAGAAATGTTTGAAGCTACTGACTGAATGAAAGGAGCTGGCATCTCACTCTCTTTGAATCTTCTTTATCATGCTAGGATTAGCAGGAAAAAGCAAAAAATTTCAGAATTGCACCTTGCAATGTGGAGATATTACTGTTTGTGCATTTACAATATTCATTGATTTTTGCCATTGAAAAACATGTTTTTCATATACCAGAAATGTTTGAAGCTACTGACTGAATGAAAGGAGCTGGCATCTCACTCTCTTTGAATCTTCTTTATCATGCTAGGATTAACAGGAAAAAGCTAAAAATTTCAGAATTGCACCTTGCAATGTGGAGATATTACTGTTTGTGCATTTACAATATTCATTGATTTTTGCCATTGAAAAACGTCCAGAAATGTTTGAAGCTACTGACTGAATGAAAGGAGCTGGCATCTCACTCTCTTTGAATCTTCTTTATCATGCTAGGATTAGCAGGAAAAAGCAAAAAATTTCAGAATTGCACCTTGCAATGTGGAGATATTACTGTTTGTGCATTTACAATATTCATTGATTTTTGCCATTGAAAAACATGTTTTTCATATACCAGAAATGTTTGAAGCTACTGACTGAATGAAAGGAGCTGGCATCTCACTCTCTTTGAATCTTCTTTATCATGCTAGGATTAACAGGAAAAAGCTAAAAATTTCAGAATTGCACCGTGCAATGTGGAGATATTACTGTTTGTGCATTTACAATTTTCATTGATTTTTGCCATTGAAAAACGTCCAGAAATGTTTGAAGCTACTGACTGAATGAAAGGAGCTGGCATCTCACTCTCTTTGAATCTTCTTTATCATGCTAGGATTAGCAGGAAAAAGCAAAAAAATTCAGAATTGCACCTTGCAATGTGGAGATATTACTGTTTGTGCATTTACAATATTCATTGATTTTTGCCATTGAAAAACATGTTTTTCATATACCAGAAATGTTTGAAGCTACTGACTGAATGAAAGGAGCTGGCATCTCACTCTCTTTGAATCTTCTTTATCATGCTAGGATTAACAGGAAAAAGCTAAAAATTTCAGAATTGCACCTTGCAATGTGGAGATATTACTGTTTGTGCATTTACAATATTCATTGATTTTTGCCATTGAAAAACGTCCAGAAATGTTTGAAGCTACTGACTGAATGAAAGGAGCTGGCATCTCACTCTCTTTGAATCTTCTTTATCATGCTAGGATTAGCAGGAAAAAGCAAAAAATTTCAGAATTGCACCTTGCAATGTGGAGATATTACTGTTTGTGCATTTACAATATTCATTGATTTTTGCCATTGAAAAACATGTTTTTCATATACCAGAAATGTTTGAAGCTACTGACTGAATGAAAGGAGCTGGCATCTCACTCTCTTTGAATCTTCTTTATCATGCTAGGATTAACAGGAAAAAGCTAAAAATTTCAGAATTGCACCGTGCAATGTGGAGATATTACTGTTTGTGCATTTACAATATTCATTGATTTTTGCCATTGAAAAACATGTTTTTCATATACCAGAAATGTTTGAAGCTACTGACTGAATGAAAGGAGCTGGCATCTCACTCTCTTTGAATCTTCTTTATCATGCTAGGATTAACAGGAAAAAGCAAAAAATTTCAGAATTGCACCTTGCAATGTGGAGATATTACTGTTTGTGCATTTACAATATTCATTGATTTTTGCCATTGAAAAACATGTTTTTCATATACCAGAAATGTTTGAAGCTACTGACTGAATGAAAGGAGCTGGCATCTCACTCTCTTTGAATCTTCTTTATCATGCTAGGATTAACAGGAAAAAGCTAAAAATTTCAGAATTGCACCTTGCAATGTGGAGATATTACTGTTTGTGCATTTACAATATTCATTGATTTTTGCCATTGAAAAACATGTTTTTCATATACCAGAAATGTTTGAAGCTACTGACTGAATGAAAGGAGCTGGCATCTCACTCTCTTTGAATCTTCTTTATCATGCTAGGATTAGCAGGAAAAAGCAAAAAATTTCAGAATTGCACCTTGCAATGTGGAGATATTACTGTTTGTGCATTTACAATATTCATTGATTTTTGCCATTGAAAAACGTCCAGAAATGTTTGAAGCTACTGACTGAATGAAAGGAGCTGGCATCTCACTCTCTTTGAATTTTCTTTATCATGATAGGATTAGCAGGAAAAAGCAAAAAATTTCAGAATTGCACCGTGCAATGTGGAGATATTACTGTTTGTGCATTTACAATATTCATTGATTTTTGCCATTGAAAAACATGTTTTTCATATACCAGAAATGTTTGAAGCTACTGACTGAATGAAAGGAGCTGGCATCTCACTCTCTTTGAATCTTCTTTATCATGCTAGGATTAACAGGAAAAAGCAAAAAATTTCAGAATTGCACCGTGCAATGTGGAGATATTACTGTTTGTGCATTTACAATATTCATTGATTTTTGCCATTGAAAAACATGTTTTTCATATACCAGAAATGTTTGAAGCTACTGACTGAATGAAAGGAGATGGCATCTCACTCTCTTTGAATCTTCTTTATCATGCTAGGATTAGCAGGAAAAAGCTAAAAATTTCAGAATTGCACCTTGCAATGTGGAGATATTACTGTTTGTGCATTTACAATATTCATTGATTTTTGCCATTGAAAAACATGTTTTTCATATACCAGAAATGTTTGAAGCTACTGACTGAATGAAAGGAGCTGGCATCTCACTCTCTTTGAATCTTCTTTATCATGCTAGGATTAACAGGAAAAAGCTAAAAATTTCAGAATTGCACCTTGCAATGTGGAGATATTACTGTTTGTGCATTTACAATATTCATTGATTTTTGCCATTGAAAAACGTCCAGAAATGTTTGAAGCTACTGACTGAATGAAAGGAGCTGGCATCTCACTCTCTTTGAATCTTCTTTATCATGCTAGGATTAACAGGAAAAAGCTAAAAATTTCAGAATTGCACCTTGCAATGTGGAGATATTACTGTTTGTGCATTTACAATATTCATTGATTTTTGCCATTGAAAAACATGTTTTTCATATAACAGAAATGTTTGAAGCTACTGACTGAATGAAAGGAGCTGGCATCTCACTCTCTTTGAATCTTCTTTATCATGCTAGGATTAGCAGGAAAAAGCTAAAAATTTCAGAATTGCACCGTGCAATGTGGAGATATTACTGTTTGTGCATTTACAATATTCATTGATTTTTGCCATTGAAAAACGTCCAGAAATGTTTGAAGCTACTGACTGAATGAAAGGAGCTGGCATCTCACTCTCTTTGAATCTTCTTTATCATGCTAGGATTAGCAGGAAAAAGCTAAAAATTTCAGAATTGCACCTTGCAATGTGGAGATATTACTGTTTGTGCATTTACAATATTCATTGATTTTTGCCATTGAAAAACATGTTTTTCATATACCAGAAATGTTTGAAGCTACTGACTGAATGAAAGGAGCTGGCATCTCACTCTCTTTGAATCTTCTTTATCATGCTAGGATTAACAGGAAAAAGCTAAAAATTTCAGAATTGCACCGTGCAATGTGGAGATATTACTGTTTGTGCATTTACAATATTCATTGATTTTTGCCATTGAAAAACATGTTTTTCATATACCAGAAATGTTTGAAGCTACTGACTGAATGAAAGGAGCTGGCATCTCACTCTCTTTGAATCTTCTTTATCATGCTAGGATTAACAGGAAAAAGCTAAAAATTTCAGAATTGCACCTTGCAATGTGGAGATATTACTGTTTGTGCATTTACAATATTCATTGATTTTTGCCATTGAAAAACGTCCAGAAATGTTTGAAGCTACTGACTGAATGAAAGGAGCTGGCATCTCACTCTCTTTGAATCTTCTTTATCATGCTAGGATTAGCAGGAAAAAGCAAAAAATTTCAGAATTGCACCGTGCAATGTGGAGATATTACTGTTTGTGCATTTACAATATTCATTGATTTTTGCCATTGAAAAACATGTTTTTCATATACCAGAAATGTTTGAAGCTACTGACTGAATGAAAGGAGCTGGCATCTCACTCTCTTTGAATCTTCTTTATCATGCTAGGATTAACAGGAAAAAGCTAAAAATTTCAGAATTGCACCTTGCAATGTGGAGATATTACTGTTTGTGCATTTACAATATTCATTGATTTTTGCCATTGAAAAACGTCCAGAAATGTTTGAAGCTACTGACTGAATGAAAGGAGCTGGCATCTCACTCTCTTTGAATCTTCTTTATCATGCTAGGATTAGCAGGAAAAAGCAAAAAATTTCAGAATTGCACCTTGCAATGTGGAGATATTACTGTTTGTGCATTTACAATATTCATTGATTTTTGCCATTGAAAAACATGTTTTTCATATACCAGAAATGTTTGAAGCTACTGACTGAATGAAAGGAGCTGGCATCTCACTCTCTTTGAATCTTCTTTATCATGCTAGGATTAACAGGAAAAAGCTAAAAATTTCAGAATTGCACCGTGCAATGTGGAGATATTACTGTTTGTGCATTTACAATATTCATTGATTTTTGCCATTGAAAAACGTCCAGAAATGTTTGAAGCTACTGACTGAATGAAAGGAGCTGGCATCTCACTCTCTTTGAATCTTCTTTATCATGCTAGGATTAGCAGGAAAAAGCAAAAAATTTCAGAATTGCACCGTGCAATGTGGAGATATTACTGTTTGTGCATTTACAATATTCATTGATTTTTGCCATTGAAAAACATGTTTTTCATATACCAGAAATGTTTGAAGCTACTGACTGAATGAAAGGAGCTGGCATCTCACTCTCTTTGAATCTTCTTTATCATGCTAGGATTAACAGGAAAAAGCTAAAAATTTCAGAATTGCACCGTGCAATGTGGAGATATTACTGTTTGTGCATTTACAATATTCATTGATTTTTGCCATTGAAAAACATGTTTTTCATATACCAGAAATGTTTGAAGCTACTGACTGAATGAAAGGAGCTGGCATCTCACTCTCTTTGAATCTTCTTTATCATGCTAGGATTAACAGGAAAAAGCTAAAAATTTCAGAATTGCACATTGCAATGTGGAGATATTACTGTTTGTGCATTTACAATATTCATTGATTTTTGCCATTGAAAAACGTCCAGAAATGTTTGAAGCTACTGACTGAATGAAAGGAGCTGGCATATCACTCTCTTTGAATCTTCTTTATCATGCTAGGATTAGCAGGAAAAAGCAAAAAATTTCAGAATTGCACCGTGCAATGTGGAGATATTACTGTTTGTGCATTTACAATATTCATTGATTTTTGCCATTGAAAAACATGTTTTTCATATACCAGAAATGTTTGAAGCTACTGACTGAATGAAAGGAGCTGGCATCTCACTCTCTTTGAATCTTCTTTATCATGCTAGGATTAACAGGAAAAAGCTAAAAATTTCAGAATTGCACCGTGCAATGTGGAGATATTACTGTTTGTGCATTTACAATATTCATTGATTTTTGCCATTGAAAAACATGTTTTTCATATACCAGAAATGTTTGAAGCTACTGACTGAATGAAAGGAGCTGGCATCTCACTCTCTTTGAATCTTCTTTATCATGCTAGGATTAACAGGAAAAAGCTAAAAATTTCAGAATTGCACCGTGCAATGTGGAGATATTACTGTTTGTGCATTTACAATATTCATTGATTTTTGCCATTGAAAAACATGTTTTTCATATACCAGAAATGTTTGAAGCTACTGACTGAATGAAAGGAGCTGGCATCTCACTCTCTTTGAATCTTCTTTATCATGCTAGGATTAGCAGGAAAAAGCTAAAAATTTCAGAATTGCACCGTGCAATGTGGAGATATTACTGTTTGTGCATTTACAATATTCATTGATTTTTGCCATTGAAAAACATGTTTTTCATATACCAGAAATGTTTGAAGCTACTGACTGAATGAAAGGAGCTGGCATCTCACTCTCTTTGAATCTTCTTTATCATGCTAGGATTAGCAGGAAAAAGCAAAAAATTTCAGAATTGCACCGTGCAATGTGGAGATATTACTGTTTGTGCATTTACAATATTCATTGATTTTTGCCATTGAAAAACATGTTTTTCATATACCAGAAATGTTTGAAGCTACTGACTGAATGAAAGGAGCTGGCATCTCACTCTCTTTGAATCTTCTTTATCATGCTAGGATTAGCAGGAAAAAGCAAAAAATTTCAGAATTGCACCTTGCAATGTGGAGATATTACTGTTTGTGCATTTACAATATTCATTGATTTTTGCCATTGAAAAACATGTTTTTCATATACCAGAAATGTTTGAAGCTACTGACTGAATGAAAGGAGCTGGCATCTCACTCTCTTTGAATCTTCTTTATCATGCTAGGATTAACAGGAAAAAGCTAAAAATTTCAGAATTGCACCTTGCAATGTGGAGATATTACTGTTTGTGCATTTACAATATTCATTGATTTTTGCCATTAAAAAATGTCCAGAAATGTTTGAAGCTACTGACTGAATGAAAGGAGCTGGCATCTCACTCTCTTTGAATCTTCTTTATCATGCTAGGATTAGCAGGAAAAAGCAAAAAATTTCAGAATTGCACCTTGCAATGTGGAGATATTACTGTTTGTGCATTTACAATATTCATTGATTTTTGCCATTGAAAAACATGTTTTTCATATACCAGAAATGTTTGAAGCTACTGACTGAATGAAAGGAGCTGGCATCTCACTCTCTTTGAATCTTCTTTATCATGCTAGGATTAACAGGAAAAAGCTAAAAATTTCAGAATTGCACCGTGCAATGTGGAGATATTACTGTTTGTGCATTTACAATTTTCATTGATTTTTGCCATTGAAAAACGTCCAGAAATGTTTGAAGCTACTGACTGAATGAAAGGAGCTGGCATCTCACTCTCTTTGAATCTTCTTTATCATGCTAGGATTAGCAGGAAAAAGCAAAAAAATTCAGAATTGCACCTTGCAATGTGGAGATATTACTGTTTGTGCATTTACAATATTCATTGATTTTTGCCATTGAAAAACATGTTTTTCATATACCAGAAATGTTTGAAGCTACTGACTGAATGAGAGGAGCTGGCATCTCACTCTCTTTGAATCTTCTTTATCATGCTAGGATTAACAGGAAAAAGCTAAAAATTTCAGAATTGCACCTTGCAATGTGGAGATATTACTGTTTGTGCATTTACAATATTCATTGATTTTTGCCATTGAAAAACGTCCAGAAATGTTTGAAGCTACTGACTGAATGAAAGGAGCTGGCATCTCACTCTCTTTGAATCTTCTTTATCATGCTAGGATTAGCAGGAAAAAGCAAAAAATTTCAGAATTGCACCTTGCAATGTGGAGATATTACTGTTTGTGCATTTACAATATTCATTGATTTTTGCCATTGAAAAACATGTTTTTCATATACCAGAAATGTTTGAAGCTACTGACTGAATGAAAGGAGCTGGCATCTCACTCTCTTTGAATCTTCTTTATCATGCTAGGATTAACAGGAAAAAGCTAAAAATTTCAGAATTGCACCGTGCAATGTGGAGATATTACTGTTTGTGCATTTACAATATTCATTGATTTTTGCCATTGAAAAACATGTTTTTCATATACCAGAAATGTTTGAAGCTACTGACTGAATGAAAGGAGCTGGCATCTCACTCTCTTTGAATCTTCTTTATCATGCTAGGATTAGCAGGAAAAAGCAAAAAATTTCAGAATTGCACCTTGCAATGTGGAGATATTACTGTTTGTGCATTTACAATATTCATTGATTTTTGCCATTGAAAAACATGTTTTTCATATACCAGAAATGTTTGAAGCTACTGACTGAATGAAAGGAGCTGGCATCTCACTCTCTTTGAATCTTCTTTATCATGCTAGGATTAACAGGAAAAAGCAAAAAATTTCAGAATTGCACCTTGCAATGTGGAGATATTACTGTTTGTGCATTTACAATATTCATTGATTTTTGCCATTGAAAAACATGTTTTTCATATACCAGAAATGTTTGAAGCTACTGACTGAATGAAAGGAGCTGGCATCTCACTCTCTTTGAATCTTCTTTATCATGCTAGGATTAGCAGGAAAAAGCAAAAAATTTCAGAATTGCACCTTGCAATGTGGAGATATTACTGTTTGTGCATTTACAATATTCATTGATTTTTGCCATTGAAAAACGTCCAGAAATGTTTGAAGCTACTGACTGAATGAAAGGAGCTGGCATCTCACTCTCTTTGAATCTTCTTTATCATGCTAGGATTAGCAGGAAAAAGCAAAAAATTTCAGAATTGCACCGTGCAATGTGGAGATGTTACTGTTTGTGCATTTACAATATTCATTGATTTTTGCCATTGAAAAACATGTTTTTCATATACCAGAAATGTTTGAAGCTGCTGACTGAATGAAAGGAGCTGGCATCTCACTCTCTTTGAATCTTCTTTATCATGCTAGGATTAACAGGAAAAAGCAAAAAATTTCAGAATTGCACCGTGCAATGTGGAGATATTACTGTTTGTGCATTTACAATATTCATTGATTTTTGCCATTGAAAAACATGTTTTTCATATACCAGAAATGTTTGAAGCTACTGACTGAATGAAAGGAGATGGCATCTCACTCTCTTTGAATCTTCTTTATCATGCTAGGATTAGCAGGAAAAAGCTAAAAATTTCAGAATTGCACCTTGCAATGTGGAGATATTACTGTTTGTGCATTTACAATATTCATTGATTTTTGCCATTGAAAAACATGTTTTTCATATACCAGAAATGTTTGAAGCTACTGACTGAATGAAAGGAGCTGGCATCTCACTCTCTTTGAATCTTCTTTATCATGCTAGGATTAACAGGAAAAAGCTAAAAATTTCAGAATTGCACCTTGCAATGTGGAGATATTACTGTTTGTGCATTTACAATATTCATTGATTTTTGCCATTGAAAAACGTCCAGAAATGTTTGAAGCTACTGACTGAATGAAAGGAGCTGGCATCTCACTCTCTTTGAATCTTCTTTATCATGCTAGGATTAACAGGAAAAAGCTAAAAATTTCAGAATTGCACCTTGCAATGTGGAGATATTACTGTTTGTGCATTTACAATATTCATTGATTTTTGCCATTGAAAAACATGTTTTTCATATACCAGAAATGTTTGAAGCTACTGACTGAATGAAAGGAGCTGGCATCTCACTCTCTTTGAATCTTCTTTATCATGCTAGGATTAGCAGGAAAAAGCTAAAAATTTCAGAATTGCACCGTGCAATGTGGAGATATTACTGTTTGTGCATTTACAATATTCATTGATTTTTGCCATTGAAAAACGTCCAGAAATGTTTGAAGCTACTGACTGAATGAAAGGAGCTGGCATCTCACTCTCTTTGAATCTTTATCATGCTAGGATTAGCAGGAAAAAGCTAAAAATTTCAGAATTGCACCTTGCAATGTGGAGATATTACTGTTTGTGCATTTACAATATTCATTGATTTTTGCCATTGAAAAACATGTTTTTCATATACCAGAAATGTTTGAAGCTACTGACTGAATGAAAGGAGCTGGCATCTCACTCTCTTTGAATCTTCTTTATCATGCTAGGATTAGCAGGAAAAAGCTAAAAATTTCAGAATTGCACCTTGCAATGTGGAGATATTACTGTTTGTGCATTTACAATATTCATTGATTTTTGCCATTGAAAAACATGTTTTTCATATACCAGAAATGTTTGAAGCTACTGACTGAATGAAAGGAGCTGGCATCTCACTCTCTTTGAATCTTCTTTATCATGCTAGGATTAACAGGAAAAAGCTAAAAATTTCAGAATTGCACCGTGCAATGTGGAGATATTACTGTTTGTGCATTTACAATATTCATTGATTTTTGCCATTGAAAAACGTCCAGAAATGTTTGAAGCTACTGACTGAATGAAAGGAGCTGGCATCTCACTCTCTTTGAATCTTCTTTATCATGCTAGGATTAGCAGGAAAAAGCAAAAAATTTCAGAATTGCACCGTGCAATGTGGAGATATTACTGTTTGTGCATTTACAATATTCATTGATTTTTGCCATTGAAAAACATGTTTTTCATATACCAGAAATGTTTGAAGCTACTGACTGAATGAAAGGAGCTGGCATCTCACTCTCTTTGAATCTTCTTTATCATGCTAGGATTAACAGGAAAAAGCTAAAAATTTCAGAATTGCACCTTGCAATGTGGAGATATTACTGTTTGTGCATTTACAATATTCATTGATTTTTGCCATTGAAAAACATGTTTTTCATATACCAGAAATGTTTGAAGCTACTGACTGAATGAAAGGAGCTGGCATCTCACTCTCTTTGAATCTTCTTTATCATGCTAGGATTAACAGGAAAAAGCAAAAAATTTCAGAATTGCACCTTGCAATGTGGAGATATTACTGTTTGTGCATTTACAATATTCATTGATTTTTGCCATTGAAAAACATGTTTTTCATATACCAGAAATGTTTGAAGCTACTGACTGAATGAAAGGAGCTGGCATCTCACTCTCTTTGAATCTTCTTTATCATGCTAGGATTAACAGGAAAAAGCAAAAAATTTCAGAATTGCACCTTGCAATGTGGAGATATTACTGTTTGTGCATTTACAATATTCATTGATTTTTGCCATTGAAAAACATGTTTTTCATATACCAGAAATGTTTGAAGCTACTGACTGAATGAAAGGAGCTGGCATCTCACTCTCTTTGAATCTTCTTTATCATGCTAGGATTAACAGGAAAAAGCAAAAAATTTCAGAATTGCACCTTGCAATGTGGAGATATTACTGTTTGTGCATTTACAATATTCATTGATTTTTGCCATTGAAAAACGTCCAGAAATGTTTGAAGCTACTGACTGAATGAAAGGAGCTGGCATCTCACTCTCTTTGAATCTTCTTTATCATGCTAGGATTAACAGGAAAAAGCAAAAAATTTCAGAATTGCACCGTGCAATGTGGAGATATTACTGTTTGTGCATTTACAATATTCATTGATTTTTGCCATTGAAAAACGTCCAGAAATGTTTGAAGCTACTGACTGAATGAAAGGAGCTGGCATCTCACTCTCTTTGAATCTTCTTTATCATGCTAGGATTAGCAGGAAAAAGCAAAAAATTTCAGAATTGCACCGTGCAATGTGGAGATATTACTGTTTGTGCATTTACAATATTCATTGATTTTTGCCATTGAAAAACATGTTTTTCATATACCAGAAATGTTTGAAGCTACTGACTGAATGAAAGGAGCTGGCATCTCACTCTCTTTGAATCTTCTTTATCATGCTAGGATTAGCAGGAAAAAGCTAAAAATTTCAGAATTGCACCGTGCAATGTGGAGATATTACTGTTTGTGCATTTACAATATTCATTGATTTTTGCCATTGAAAAACATGTTTTTCATATACCAGAAATGTTTGAAGCTACTGACTGAATGAAAGGAGCTGGCATCTCACTCTCTTTGAATCTTCTTTATCATGCTAGGATTAACAGGAAAAAGCTAAAAATTTCAGAATTGCACCGTGCAATGTGGAGATATTACTGTTTGTGCATTTACAATATTCATTGATTTTTGCCATTGAAAAACATGTTTTTCATATACCAGAAATGTTTGAAGCTACTGACTGAATGAAAGGAGCTGGCATCTCACTCTCTTTGAATCTTCTTTATCATGCTAGGATTAACAGGAAAAAGCTAAAAATTTCAGAATTGCACCGTGCAATGTGGAGATATTACTGTTTGTGCATTTACAATATTCATTGATTTTTGCCATTGAAAAACATGTTTTTCATATACCAGAAATGTTTGAAGCTACTGACTGAATGAAAGGAGCTGGCATCTCACTCTCTTTGAATCTTCTTTATCATGCTAGGATTAGCAGGAAAAAGCAAAAAATTTCAGAATTGCACCGTGCAATGTGGAGATATTACTGTTTGTGCATTTACAATATTCATTGATTTTTGCCATTGAAAAACGTCCAGAAATGTTTGAAGCTACTGACTGAATGAAAGGAGCTGGCATCTCACTCTATTTGAATCTTCTTTATCATGCTAGGATTAGCAGGAAAAAGCAAAAAATTTCAGAATTGCACCGTGCAATGTGGAGATATTACTGTTTGTGCATTTACAATATTCATTGATTTTTGCCATTGAAAAACGTCCAGAAATGTTTGAAGCTACTGACTGAATGAAAGGAGCTGGCATCTCACTCTCTTTGAATCTTCTTTATCATGCTAGGATTAACAGGAAAAAGCAAAAAATTTCAGAATTGCACCGTGCAATGTGGAGATATTACTGTTTGTGCATTTACAATATTCATTGATTTTTGCCATTGAAAAACATGTTTTTCATATACCAGAAATGTTTGAAGCTACTGACTGAATGAAAGGAGCTGGCATCTCACTCTCTTTGAATCTTCTTTATCATGCTAGGATTAACAGGAAAAAGCAAAAAATTTCAGAATTGCACCTTGCAATGTGGAGATATTACTGTTTGTGCATTTACAATATTCATTGATTTTTGCCATTGAAAAACGTCCAGAAATGTTTGAAGCTACTGACTGAATGAAAGGAGCTGGCATCTCACTCTCTTTGAATCTTCTTTATCATGCTAGGATTAACAGGAAAAAGCAAAAAATTTCAGAATTGCACCGTGCAATGTGGAGATATTACTGTTTGTGCATTTACAATATTCATTGATTTTTGCCATTGAAAAACGTCCAGAAATGTTTGAAGCTACTGACTGAATGAAAGGAGCTGGCATCTCACTCTCTTTGAATCTTCTTTATCATGCTAGGATTAGCAGGAAAAAGCAAAAAATTTCAGAATTGCACCGTGCAATGTGGAGATATTACTGTTTGTGCATTTACAATATTCATTGATTTTTGCCATTGAAAAACGTCCAGAAATGTTTGAAGCTACTGACTGAATGAAAGGAGCTGGCATCTCACTCTCTTTGAATCTTCTTTATCATGCTAGGATTAGCAGGAAAAAGCAAAAAATTTCAGAATTGCACCGTGCAATGTGGAGATATTACTGTTTGTGCATTTACAATATTCATTGATTTTTGCCATTGAAAAACATGTTTTTCATATACCAGAAATGTTTGAAGCTACTGACTGAATGAAAGGAGCTGGCATCTCACTCTCTTTGAATCTTCTTTATCATGCTAGGATTAGCAGGAAAAAGCAAAAAATTTCAGAATTGCACCGTGCAATGTGGAGATATTACTGTTTGTGCATTTACAATATTCATTGATTTTTGCCATTGAAAAACGTCCAGAAATGTTTGAAGCTACTGACTGAATGAAAGGAGCTGGCATCTCACTCTCTTTGAATCTTCTTTATCATGCTAGGATTAACAGGAAAAAGCAAAAAATTTCAGAATTGCACCGTGCAATGTGGAGATATTACTGTTTGTGCATTTACAATATTCATTGATTTTTGCCATTGAAAAACATGTTTTTCATATACCAGAAATGTTTGAAGCTACTGACTGAATGAAAGGAGCTGGCATCTCACTCTCTTTGAATCTTCTTTATCATGCTAGGATTAACAGGAAAAAGCAAAAAATTTCAGAATTGCACCGTGCAATGTGGAGATATTACTGTTTGTGCATTTACAATATTCATTGATTTTTGCCATTGAAAAACATGTTTTTCATATACCAGAAATGTTTGAAGCTACTGACTGAATGAAAGGAGCTGGCATCTCACTCTCTTTGAATCTTCTTTATCATGCTAGGATTAGCAGGAAAAAGCAAAAAATTTCAGAATTGCACCGTGCAATGTGGAGATATTACTGTTTGTGCATTTACAATATTCATTGATTTTTGCCATTGAAAAACGTCCAGAAATGTTTGAAGCTACTGACTGAATGAAAGGAGCTGGCATCTCACTCTCTTTGAATCTTCTTTATCATGCTAGGATTAACAGGAAAAAGCTAAAAATTTCAGAATTGCACCTTGCAATGTGGAGATATTACTGTTTGTGCATTTACAATATTCATTGATTTTTGCCATTGAAAAACATGTTT
The DNA here is from genome assembly GCF_046119375.1 of Phyllobates terribilis. Lineage (NCBI taxonomy): Eukaryota > Metazoa > Chordata > Amphibia > Anura > Dendrobatidae > Phyllobates > Phyllobates terribilis. The sequence continues at coordinate 8,973 of NW_027368632.1, read as the reverse complement.
TTCATATACCAGAAATGTTTGAAGCTACTGACTGAATGAAAGGAGCTGGCATCTCACTCTCTTTGAATCTTCTTTATCATGCTAGGATTAACAGGAAAAAGCAAAAAATTTCAGAATTGCACCTTGCAATGTGGAGATATTACTGTTTGTGCATTTACAATATTCATTGATTTTTGCCATTGAAAAACATGTTTTTCATATACCAGAAATGTTTGAAGCTACTGACTGAATGAAAGGAGCTGGCATCTCACTCTCTTTGAATCTTCTTTATCATGCTAGGATTAACAGGAAAAAGCTAAAAATTTCAGAATTGCACCGTGCAATGTGGAGATATTACTGTTTGTGCATTTACAATATTCATTGATTTTTGCCATTGAAAAACATGTTTTTCATATACCAGAAATGTTTGAAGCTACTGACTGAATGAAAGGAGCTGGCATCTCACTCTCTTTGAATCTTCTTTATCATGCTAGGATTAACAGGAAAAAGCTAAAAATTTCAGAATTGCACCTTGCAATGTGGAGATATTACTGTTTGTGCATTTACAATATTCATTGATTTTTGCCATTGAAAAACGTCCAGAAATGTTTGAAGCTACTGACTGAATGAAAGGAGCTGGCATCTCACTCTCTTTGAATCTTCTTTATCATGCTAGGATTAACAGGAAAAAGCAAAAAATTTCAGAATTGCACCGTGCAATGTGGAGATATTACTGTTTGTGCATTTACAATATTCATTGATTTTTGCCATTGAAAAACATGTTTTTCATATACCAGAAATGTTTGAAGCTACTGACTGAATGAAAGGAGCTGGCATCTCACTCTCTTTGAATCTTCTTTATCATGCTAGGATTAACAGGAAAAAGCTAAAAATTTCAGAATTGCACCGTGCAATGTGGAGATATTACTGTTTGTGCATTTACAATATTCATTGATTTTTGCCATTGAAAAACGTCCAGAAATGTTTGAAGCTACTGACTGAATGAAAGGAGCTGGCATCTCACTCTATTTGAATCTTCTTTATCATGCTAGGATTAACAGGAAAAAGCTAAAAATTTCAGAATTGCACCGTGCAATGTGGAGATATTACTGTTTGTGCATTTACAATATTCATTGATTTTTGCCATTGAAAAACGTCCAGAAATGTTTGAAGCTACTGACTGAATGAAAGGAGCTGGCATCTCACTCTCTTTGAATCTTCTTTATCATGCTAGGATTAACAGGAAAAAGCAAAAAATTTCAGAATTGCACCGTGCAATGTGGAGATATTACTGTTTGTGCATTTACAATATTCATTGATTTTTGCCATTGAAAAACATGTTTTTCATATACCAGAAATGTTTGAAGCTACTGACTGAATGAAAGGAGCTGGCATCTCACTCTCTTTGAATCTTCTTTATCATGCTAGGATTAACAGGAAAAAGCAAAAAATTTCAGAATTGCACCTTGCAATGTGGAGATATTACTGTTTGTGCATTTACAATATTCATTGATTTTTGCCATTGAAAAACGTCCAGAAATGTTTGAAGCTACTGACTGAATGAAAGGAGCTGGCATCTCACTCTCTTTGAATCTTCTTTATCATGCTAGGATTAACAGGAAAAAGCAAAAAATTTCAGAATTGCACCGTGCAATGTGGAGATATTACTGTTTGTGCATTTACAATATTCATTGATTTTTGCCATTGAAAAACGTCCAGAAATGTTTGAAGCTACTGACTGAATGAAAGGAGCTGGCATCTCACTCTCTTTGAATCTTCTTTATCATGCTAGGATTAGCAGGAAAAAGCAAAAAATTTCAGAATTGCACCGTGCAATGTGGAGATATTACTGTTTGTGCATTTACAATATTCATTGATTTTTGCCATTGAAAAACGTCCAGAAATGTTTGAAGCTACTGACTGAATGAAAGGAGCTGGCATCTCACTCTCTTTGAATCTTCTTTATCATGCTAGGATTAGCAGGAAAAAGCAAAAAATTTCAGAATTGCACCGTGCAATGTGGAGATATTACTGTTTGTGCATTTACAATATTCATTGATTTTTGCCATTGAAAAACATGTTTTTCATATACCAGAAATGTTTGAAGCTACTGACTGAATGAAAGGAGCTGGCATCTCACTCTCTTTGAATCTTCTTTATCATGCTAGGATTAGCAGGAAAAAGCAAAAAATTTCAGAATTGCACCGTGCAATGTGGAGATATTACTGTTTGTGCATTTACAATATTCATTGATTTTTGCCATTGAAAAACGTCCAGAAATGTTTGAAGCTACTGACTGAATGAAAGGAGCTGGCATCTCACTCTCTTTGAATCTTCTTTATCATGCTAGGATTAACAGGAAAAAGCAAAAAATTTCAGAATTGCACCGTGCAATGTGGAGATATTACTGTTTGTGCATTTACAATATTCATTGATTTTTGCCATTGAAAAACATGTTTTTCATATACCAGAAATGTTTGAAGCTACTGACTGAATGAAAGGAGCTGGCATCTCACTCTCTTTGAATCTTCTTTATCATGCTAGGATTAACAGGAAAAAGCAAAAAATTTCAGAATTGCACCGTGCAATGTGGAGATATTACTGTTTGTGCATTTACAATATTCATTGATTTTTGCCATTGAAAAACATGTTTTTCATATACCAGAAATGTTTGAAGCTACTGACTGAATGAAAGGAGCTGGCATCTCACTCTCTTTGAATCTTCTTTATCATGCTAGGATTAGCAGGAAAAAGCAAAAAATTTCAGAATTGCACCGTGCAATGTGGAGATATTACTGTTTGTGCATTTACAATATTCATTGATTTTTGCCATTGAAAAACGTCCAGAAATGTTTGAAGCTACTGACTGAATGAAAGGAGCTGGCATCTCACTCTCTTTGAATCTTCTTTATCATGCTAGGATTAACAGGAAAAAGCTAAAAATTTCAGAATTGCACCTTGCAATGTGGAGATATTACTGTTTGTGCATTTACAATATTCATTGATTTTTGCCATTGAAAAACATGTTTTTCATATACCAGAAATGTTTGAAGCTACTGACTGAATGAAAGGAGCTGGCATCTCACTCTCTTTGAATCTTCTTTATCATGCTAGGATTAACAGGAAAAAGCAAAAAATTTCAGAATTGCACCTTGCAATGTGGAGATATTACTGTTTGTGCATTTACAATATTCATTGATTTTTGCCATTGAAAAACATGTTTTTCATATACCAGAAATGTTTGAAGCTACTGACTGAATGAAAGGAGCTGGCATCTCACTCTCTTTGAATCTTCTTTATCATGCTAGGATTAACAGGAAAAAGCTAAAAATTTCAGAATTGCACCGTGCAATGTGGAGATATTACTGTTTGTGCATTTACAATATTCATTGATTTTTGCCATTGAAAAACATGTTTTTCATATACCAGAAATGTTTGAAGCTACTGACTGAATGAAAGGAGCTGGCATCTCACTCTCTTTGAATCTTCTTTATCATGCTAGGATTAACAGGAAAAAGCTAAAAATTTCAGAATTGCACCGTGCAATGTGGAGATATTACTGTTTGTGCATTTACAATATTCATTGATTTTTGCCATTGAAAAACGTCCAGAAATGTTTGAAGCTACTGACTGAATGAAAGGAGCTGGCATCTCACTCTCTTTGAATCTTCTTTATCATGCTAGGATTAACAGGAAAAAGCAAAAAAATTTCAGAATTGCACCGTGCAATGTGGAGATATTACTGTTTGTGCATTTACAATATTCATTGATTTTTGCCATTGAAAAACATGTTTTTCATATACCAGAAATGTTTGAAGCTACTGACTGAATGAAAGGAGCTGGCATCTCACTCTCTTTGAATCTTCTTTATCATGCTAGGATTAACAGGAAAAAGCTAAAAATTTCAGAATTGCACCGTGCAATGTGGAGATATTACTGTTTGTGCATTTACAATATTCATTGATTTTTGCCATTGAAAAACTGTTTTTCATATACCAGAAATGTTTGAAGCTACTGACTGAATGAAAGGAGCTGGCATCTCACTCTCTTTGAATCTTCTTTATCATGCTAGGATTAACAGGAAAAAGCTAAAAATTTCAGAATTGCACCGTGCAATGTGGAGATATTACTGTTTGTGCATTTACAATATTCATTGATTTTTGCCATTGAAAAACGTCCAGAAATGTTTGAAGCTACTGACTGAATGAAAGGAGCTGGCATCTCACTCTCTTTGAATCTTCTTTATCATGCTAGTATTAACAGGAAAAGCTAAAAATTTCAGAATTGCACCGTGCAATGTGGAGATATTACTGTTTGTGCATTTACAATATTCATTGATTTTTGCCATTGAAAAACGTCCAGAAATGTTTGAAGCTACTGACTGAATGAAAGGAGCTGGCATCTCACTCTCTTGAATCTTCTTTATCATGCTAGGATTAGCAGGAAAAAGCAAAAAATTTCAGAATTGCACCGTGCAATGTGGAGATATTACTGTTTGTGCATTTACAATATTCATTGATTTTGCCATGCCATTGAAAAACATGTTTTTCATATACCAGAAATGTTTGAAGCTACTGACTGAATGAAAGGAGCTGGCATCTCACTCTCTTTGAATCTTCTTTATCATGCTAGGATTAACAGGAAAAAGCTAAAAATTTCAGAATTGCACCGTGCAATGTGGAGATATTACTGTTTGTGCATTTACAATATTCATTGATTTTGCCATTGAAAAACATGTTTTTCATATACCAGAAATGTTTGAAGCTACTGACTGAATGAAAGGAGCTGGCATCTCACTCTCTTTGAATCTTCTTTATCATGCTAGGATTAACAGGAAAAAGCTAAAAATTTCAGAATTGCACCGTGCAATGTGGAGATATTACTGTTTGTGCATTTACAATATTCATTGATTTTTGCCATTGAAAAACATGTTTTTCATATACCAGAAATGTTTGAAGCTACTGACTGAATGAAAGGAGCTGGCATCTCACTCTCTTTGAATCTTCTTTATCATGCTAGGATTAGCAGGAAAAAGCAAAAAATTTCAGAATTGCACCGTGCAATGTGGAGATATTACTGTTTGTGCATTTACAATATTCATTGATTTTTGCCATTGAAAACATGTTTTTCATATACCAGAATGTTTGAAGCTACTGACTGAATGAAAGGAGCTGGCATCTCACTCTCTTTGAATCTTCTTTATCATGCTAGGATTAGCAGGAAAAAGCAAAAAATTTCAGAATTGCACCTTGCAATGTGGAGATATTACTGTTTGTGCATTTACAATATTCATTGATTTTTGCCATTGAAAAACATGTTTTTCATATACCAGAAATGTTTGAAGCTACTGACTGAATGAAAGGAGCTGGCATCTCACTCTCTTTGAATCTTCTTTATCATGCTAGGATTAGCAGGAAAAAAGCTAAAAATTTCAGAATTGCACCGTGCAATGTGGAGATATTACTGTTTGTGCATTTACAATATTCATTGATTTTTGCCATTGAAAAGCATGTTTTCATATACCAGAAATGTTTGAAGCTACTGACTGAATGAAAGGAGCTGGCATCTCACTCTCTTGAATCTTCTTTATCATGCTAGGATTAGCAGGAAAAAGCAAAAAATTTCAGAATTGCACCGTGCAATGTGGAGATATTACTGTTTGTGCATTTACAATATTCATTGATTTTTGCCATTGAAAAACATGTTTTTCATATACCAGAAATGTTTGAAGCTACTGACTGAATGAAAGGAGCTGGCATCTCACTCTCTTTGAATCTTCTTTATCATGCTAGGATTAGCAGGAAAAAGCAAAAAATTTCAGAATTGCACCGTGCAATGTGGAGATATTACTGTTTGTGCATTTACAATATTCATTGATTTTTGCCATTGAAAAACATGTTTTTATATACCAGAAATGTTTGAAGCTACTGACTGAATGAAAGGAGCTGGCATCTCACTCTCTTTGAATCTTCTTTATCATGCTAGGATTAGCAGGAAAAAGCAAAAAATTTCAGAATTGCACCGTGCAATGTGGAGATATTACTGTTTGTGCATTTACAATATTCATTGATTTTTGCCATTGAAAAACAGTCCAGAAATGTTTGAAGCTACTGACTGAATGAAAGGAGCTGGCATCTCACTCTCTTTGAATCTTCTTTATCATGCTAGGATTAACAGGAAAAAGCAAAAAATTTCAGAATTGCACCGTGCAATGTGGAGATATTACTGTTTGTGCATTTACAATATTCATTGATTTTTGCCATTGAAAAACGTCCAGAAATGTTTGAAGCTACTGACTGAATGAAAGGAGCTGGCATCTCACTCTCTTTGAATCTTCTTTATCATGCTAGGATTAACAGGAAAAAGCAAAAAATTTCAGAATTGCACCGTGCAATGTGGAGATATTACTGTTTGTGCATTTACAATATTCATTGATTTTTGCCATTGAAAAACATGTTTTTCATATACCAGAAATGTTTGAAGCTACTGACTGAATGAAAGGAGCTGGCATCTCACTCTCTTTGAATCTTCTTTATCATGCTAGGATTAACAGGAAAAAGCAAAAAATTTCAGAATTGCACCGTGCAATGTGGAGATATTACTGTTTGTGCATTTACAATATTCATTGATTTTTGCCATTGAAAAACATGTTTTTCATATACCAGAAATGTTTGAAGCTACTGACTGAATGAAAGGAGCTGGCATCTCACTCTCTTTGAATCTTCTTTATCATGCTAGGATTAACAGGAAAAAAGCTAAAAATTTCAGAATTGCACCGTGCAATGTGGAGATATTACTGTTTGTGCATTTACAATATTCATTGATTTTTGCCATTGAAAAACTGTTTTTCATATCCCAGAAATGTTTGAAGCTACTGACTGAATGAAAAGAGCTGGCATCTCACTCTCTTTGAATCTTCTTTATCATGCTAGGATTAGCAGGAAAAAGCAAAAAATTTCAGAATTGCACCGTGCAATGTGGAGATATTACTGTTTGTGCATTTACAATATTCATTGATTTTTGCCATTGAAAAACATGTTTTTCATATACCAGAAATGTTTGAAGCTACTGACTGAATGAAAGGAGCTGGCATCTCACTCTCTTTGAATCTTCTTTATCATGCTAGGATTAGCAGGAAAAAGCAAAAAATTTCAGAATTGCACCGTGCAATGTGGAGATATTACTGTTTGTGCATTTACAATATTCATTGATTTTTGCCATTGAAAAACATGTTTTCATATACCAGAAATGTTTGAAGCTACTGACTGAATGAAAGGAGCTGGCATCTCACTCTCTTTGAATCTTCTTTATCATGCTAGGATTAGCAGGAAAAAGCAAAAAATTTCAGAATTGCACCTTGCAATGTGGAGATATTACTGTTTGTGCATTTACAATATTCATTGATTTTTGCCATTGAAAAACATGTTTTTCATATACCAGAAATGTTTGAAGCTACTGACTGAATGAAAGGAGCTGGCATCTCACTCTCTTTGAATCTTCTTTATCATGCTAGGATTAGCAGGAAAAAGCAAAAAATTTCAGAATTGCACCTTGCAATGTGGAGATATTACTGTTTGTGCATTTACAATATTCATTGATTTTTGCCATTGAAAAACGTTCCAGAAATGTTTGAAGCTACTGACTGAATGAAATAGCTGGCATCTCACTCTCTTTGAATCTTCTTTATCATGCTAGGATTAGCAGGAAAAAGCAAAAAATTTCAGAATTGCACCTTGCAATGTGGAGATATTACTGTTTGTGCATTTACAATATTCATTGATTTTTGCCATTGAAAAACGTCCAGAAATGTTTGAAGCTACTGACTGAATGAAAGGAGCTGGCATCTCACTCTCTTTGAATCTTCTTTATCATGCTAGGATTAGCAGGAAAAAGCAAAAAATTTCAGAATTGCACCGTGCAATGTGGAGATATTACTGTTTGTGCATTTACAATATTCATTGATTTTTGCCATTGAAAAACATGTTTTTCATATACCAGAAATGTTTGAAGCTACTGACTGAATGAGAGGAGCTGGCATCTCACTCTCTTTGAATCTTCTTTATCATGCTAGGATTAGCAGGAAAAAGCTAAAAATTTCAGAATTGCACCGTGCAATGTGGAGATATTACTGTTTGTGCATTTACAATATTCATTGATTTTTGCCATTGAAAAACATGTTTTTCATATACCAGAAATGTTTGAAGCTACTGACTGAATGAAAGGAGCTGGCATCTCACTCTCTTTGAATCTTCTTTATCATGCTAGGATTAACAGGAAAAAGCTAAAAATTTCAGAATTGCACCGTGCAATGTGGAGATATTACTGTTTGTGCATTTACAATATTCATTGATTTTTGCCATTGAAAAACATGTCTTTCATATACCAGAAATGTTTGAAGCTACTGACTGAATGAAAGGAGCTGGCATCTCACTCTCTTTGAATCTTCTTTATCATGCTAGGATTAGCAGGAAAAAGCTAAAAATTTCAGAATTGCACCTGGCAATGTGGAGATATTACTGTTTGTGCATTTACAATATTCATTGATTTTTGCCATTGAAAAACATGTTTTTCATATACCAGAAATGTTTGAAGCTACTGACTGAATGAAAGGAGCTGGCATCTCACTCTCTTTGAATCTTCTTTATCATGCTAGGATTAGCAGGAAAAAGCAAAAAATTTCAGAATTGCACCGTGCAATGTGGAGATATTACTGTTTGTGCATTTACAATATTCATTGATTTTTGCCATTGAAAAACATGTTTTTCATATACCAGAAATGTTTGAAGCTACTGACTGAATGAAAGGAGCTGGCATCTCACTCTCTTTGAATCTTCTTTATCATGCTAGGATTAACAGAAAAGCTAAAATTTCAGAATTGCACCTTGCAATGTGGAGATATTACTGTTTGTGCATTTACAATATTCATTGATTTTTGCCATTGAAAAACTGTTTTTCATATACCAGAAATGTTTGAAGCTACTGACTGAATGAAAG